>NC_139999.1:4736212-4813712 GCF_964263955.1 Coregonus lavaretus | reverse complement strand
GCTGTCAAAGACCCACATGGATAGCTGTTTGAGATGGTCTGCTTTGGGGAGAGTGAACATTCCCACTCAACTGGATGAGGGATACAGGCTAGCTGTCCGCCGCCACAACGATGAGGTTAGTGTTGATAATCACAAGTTTACTGGAGAACTGAAACTGACAAGGCTGACAAGATAGGACCCTTTTGTCCATTGTTATTGGATAGGAACAGAACTTATAACCAGCTCCTGACCTAAATAGATCTTAGCACAACATTTTACTCAACATATCATATTCCATATTCACTATAACAAATATATTTACTACGACATTAGCAAGAACCGCCACATCCTCAGCCGGCTAATCCAGTGTGTGAAGTTTTGCGGAGTGTTTGAGTTAGCTTTGCGAGGCAAAGATGAAACTGAGGGCTCCACCAACCCTGGTAAGCCAACACTTTTGAGATCAGTCAATAAATGCTTCTGGTATTGACTTATATGCTGCCCCTGTCTTCATGTTGTTGCTGGACATATCTTTTTTAAAATGTGTGTAGGTCACCTAAATCATCAGAAAAATTGCCCCCCCTGAGAATTTTTTCAGGAGCCGCCACTGGGTGTGGTTACTGTGTAGACTAGAGAATCTGTGCTACTCTACTGTATATGCCATGGACAGGAATTTGTGATGGTATGTACATATATTTCACATACAGTCAAGCAGTTTGGTATTACTGTAAATGTCTGCAACGGTAAAGGAGCCTCTCTCTCTCTCTCGCTCTCTCTCTCGCTCACTCTCGCTCTCTCTCGCTCTCTCTCGCTCTCTCTCGCTCTCTCTCGCTCTCTCTCTCTCTCTGTCTGTCTCTCTCGCCCCCCCTCTCTCCCCCCCTCTCTCCCCCCAACCCCCTCTATCTCACCTCTCCAGTGGCCTCTGGGCCCATGGCGCTGAGGAGATGTAAAGCAGATCATTGTGGAAGAGCTCAGAGCTCTCAGTTCCCCCGGAGGTTATTATTTAAAAAGACGCTCTCAGGGGCAGGAACACACAGTTCTGCTTGAGGTTAAAATAAATAGCAGAGAGGGAAATGTCAGAGCTGAGCCTCACTACTGACTGAATGGCTGTCAGAGCCTCACTACTGACTGGATGGCTTTCAGAGCCTCACTACTGACTGAATGGCTTTCAGAGCCTCACTACTGACTGAATGGCTTTCAGAGCCTCACTACTGACTGGATGGCTTTCAGAGCCTCACTACTGACTGAATGGCTTTCAGAGCCTCACTACTGACTGAATGGCTTTCAGAGCCTCACTACTGACTGAATGGCTTTCAGAGCCGAGCCTCACTACTGACTGGATGGCTTTCAGAGCCTCACTACTGACTGGATGGCTTTCAGAGCCTCACTACTGACTGAATGGCTTTCAGAGCCTCACTACTGACTGAATGGCTTTCAGAGCCTCACTACTCACTGGATGGCTTTCAGAGCCTCACTACTCACTGGATGGCTTTCAGAGCCTCACTACTGACTGGATGGCTTTCAGAGCCTCACTACTGACTGGATGGCTTTCGGAGCTGTCAGACACGGCTTAGAGGAGAGGAGCCGAGCCGAGCTCTGTGTGTGTGTGTGTGTGTGTGTGTGTGTGTGTGTGTTCCTGCACCTGGGAACCTCAGCCATCTCAGCTCAGCGACTGATTAACTATTTAGAGCCTTAGATTAAGAACACAGTGAATTATTGAAGTGTGAGAGGTGGTGAGTGGAGGGGGAAAGAGAGAGAGAAGGTACACTAACTACTGTAACCTATCGTAGCTAGCATACAGAGAGAGGGAGAGAGAAGGGGGGAGAGAGAGAAGGGGGGAGAGAGAGAAGGGGGGAGAGAGAGAAGGGGGGAGAGAGGGCGAGAGAGAGAGAAGGGGGAGAGAGAGAGAGAGAGATGGAGAAGAGGAGGTACACTAACTACTGTAGCCTACCATAGCTAGCATACGGGGGGGGGGGGGGGGGGGGGTAGATAAAGGGGAGAGAAAGGAGGGGGAGAATGAAGGGGGGAGAGAGAGATGAGAGAGAGAGAGATTGGGGAGAGAGATGGGGAGAGAGAGCGAGAGATGGGGAGAGAAAGCGAGAGATGGGGAGAGAGAGCGAGAGATGGGGGAGAGAGAGAGAGAGATGGGGGAGAGAGAGAGAGAGAGATGGGGGAGAGAGAGAGAGATGGGGGAGAGAGAGATGGGGAGAGAGAGCGAGAGATGGGGGAGAGAGAGAGAGATGGGGAGAGAGAGCGAGAGATGGGGGAGAGAGAGAGAGAGAGAGAGATGGGGGAGAGAGAGATATGAGAGAGAGAGAGAGAGAGTTCAAAATTCAAATTCAAAAAGAGAGTTCATCGAAATTCCAATTAGAATCTGGCTCAAAATGTCCAATCAGTTATAGAACCAATTGTTCTATATGGCAGCGAAGTATGGGGTCTGCTCTCTAATACTGAATTCACCAAATGGGACAAACATCCAATCGAAATACTGCATGCAGAGTTTTGCAAGACTGTATTGCAAGTGCAAAGAAAAACTCCAAATAACGCATGTAGAGCAGAATTGGGCCAATACCCCCTCCTTATTCGAATAGAAAAAAGAGCCATAAAATTTTACAACCATCTAAAAACAAGTGACCCCAAAACATTCCATCACACAGCTCTACTATGTCAAGAGATGAAACAAGAGAAGAGTCCCCTCAGCCAGCTGGTTCTGAGGCTCAGTTCACTAACCAAAACCAACCTCATAGAGCCTCAGGACAGCACTCAGAAAATCTGGCCCAACCAAATCATCACAAAGCAAAAATAAAAATATATCACCTATTGGAAAGACACCACAAAAAATCAAAGTAAACTTCAATGCTATTTGCCTCTAAACAGACAGTACATGGTGGCAGACTATCTGACCACTGTGACTGATAGAAAACTGAGAAAAATACTGACTAGGTACAGACTCAGTGAGCACAGTCTGGCTATAGAGACCGGTCGTCACAGGCAAACCTGGCTGCCCAGAGAGGACAGGCTGTGCTCACTCTGCCCCCGGGGAGAGGTAGAGACAGAGCTGCATTTCCTATTACACTGTGACAAATACTCAGACCTAAGAGAATCTTTCTTTCCCAAAATTATCATTCAGTACAACGAATTTGAAACTATAAAAGAGGAAGAAAAAATCAAATATTTATTGGGTGAAAAGCCTAAATGTGCAATTTTGGCAGCCAAATATGTGTCCTCCTGCCACAACCTGAGGGACAGCCAGTGAAAAGTGTAATGTAATGTAAATAATATTTCCTGTTTTGTTTTGGCTTTCATAGCATGTAATGTGTCTTCTCAGTCATGTTGAGATTGGTCGACTACTATTGCTTTAATGTATTGTTATTCTCATTAATATTGTTGTTGTAGTTGCTGTTAATGGTAATCCCATTTCCACTACTACTATTATTATTGCTGTTGGTCCCACCATTTTTGTTATATGTATACTTTGACAATGTAAGTAATTTTACTTGCCATGTCAATAAAGTCTATTGAATTGAATTGAATTGAATTGAGAGAGATGGGGGAGAGAGCGAGAGCGATATGGGAGAGAGAGCGAGAGAGATGGGGAGAGAGAGATGGGGGAGAGAGAGATGGGGGAGAGAGAGAGAGCGATATGGGAGAGAGAGCGAGAGAGATGGGGAGAGAGAGATGGGGGAGAGAGAGATGGGGGAGAGAGAGATGGGGGAGAGAGAGAGAGAGATGAGAGAGAGAGATGTGGAGAGAGAGATGAGAGAGAGAGAGATGGGGGAGAGAGAGAGAGAGATGAGAGAGAGAGATGGGGAGAGAGAGCGAGATGGGGGAGAGAGAGAGAGAGATGGGGGGAGAGAGAGAGAGCGATAGGGGAGAGAGAGAGAGATGGGGGAGAGAGAGCGAGAGAGAGATGGGGGAGAGAGTGAGAGAGATAGTTGGAGAGAGAGAGAGAGAGAGATGCGAGAGAGAGAGATGGGGGAGAGAGAGTGAGAGAGAGATGGGGGAGAGAGAGAGAGATGAGAGAGAGAGATGTGGAGAGAGAGATGAGAGAGAGAGAGATGGGGGAGAGAGAGAGAGAGATGAGAGAGAGAGATGGGGAGAGAGAGCGAGATGGGGGAGAGAGAGAGAGAGATGGGGGAGAGAGAGAGAGAGATGGGGGGAGAGAGAGAGAGAGAGATGGGGGGGAGAGAGAGAGAGAGATGGGGGGGGGAGAGAGAGATGGGGGAGAGAGAGAGAGATGAGAGAGAGAGAGAGAGATGGGGGGAGAGAGAGAGATGGAGAGAGAGAGATGGGGAGAGAGAGAGAGAGATGAGAGAGAGAGAGAGAGAGCGATAGGGGAGAGAGAGAGAGATGGGGGAGAGAGAGCGAGAGAGAGATGGGGGAGAGAGTGAGAGAGATAGTTGGAGAGAGAGAGAGAGAGAGATGCGAGAGAGAGAGATGGGGGAGAGAGAGTGAGAGAGAGATGGGGGAGAGAGAGAGATGGGGAGAGAGAGCGAGAGAGAGATGGGAGAGAGAGCGAGAGAGAGAGAGAGAGAGATGGGAGAGAGAGGGATGGGGAGAGAGAGGGATGGGGAGAGAGAGAGAGAGAGATAGGGGAGAGAGAGATTGGGGAGGGAGAGAGAGAGATGGGGGAGAGAGAGAGAGATGGGGAGAGAGAGAGATGGGAGAGAGAGCGAGATGGGAGAGAGAGCAAGAGAGATGGGGAGAGAGAGAGAGGTGGGAGAGAGAGAGAGGTGGGAGAGAGAGCGAGAGAGATGGGGAAAGAGAGAGCGATGGGGGAGAGAGAGCGAGAGATGGGGAGAGAGAGAGAGAGATGGGGGAGAGAGAGAGAGAGAGATGGGGGAGAGAGAGAGAGATGAGAGAGAGAGATGGGGGAGAGAGAGAGAGAGAGAGAGAGAGATGGGAGAGAGAGAGATGGGGAGAGAGAGAGAGATGGGGGAAGAGAGAGAGAGAGATGGGGGAGAGAGAGCGAGAGAGAGATGGGGGAGAGAGAGAGATGGGGGAGAGAGAGAGAGAGAGATGGGGAGAGAGAGAGAGAGGGAGAGAGAGAGAGAGAGGGGAGCCTCACTCTCTCTGGAGTGATGAATCACACTTCACCATATGGCAGTCCGATGAGCGAATCTGAGTTTGGCGGATGCCAGGAGAACGCTACCTGCCCCAATGCATAGCGCCAACTGTAAAGTTCTGTGAAGGTGGAATAATGGTCTGGGGCTGTTTTTCATGGTTCGGGCTAGGCCCCTTAGTTCCAGTGAAGGGAAATCTTAACGCTACAGCATACAATGACATTCTAGACGATTCTGTGCTTCCAACTTTGTGGCAACAGTTTGGGGAAGGCCCTTTCCTGTTTCAGCATGACAATGCCCCTGTGAACAAAGCAAGGTCCATACAGAAATGGTTTGTCGAGATTGGTGTGGAAGATCTTGACTGGCCTGCACAGAGCCCTGACCTCAACCCCATCGAACACCTTTGGGATTAATTGGAACGCTGACTGGGAGCCAGGCCTAATCGCCCAACATCAGTGCCTGACCTCACTAATGCTCGTGACTGAATGGAAGCAAGTCCCCGCAGCAATGTTCCAACATCTAGTGGAAAGCCTTCTCAGAAGAGTGGAGGCTGTTATAGCAGCAAAGGGGGGACCGACTCCATATTAATGCCCATGATTTTGGAATGAGATGTTCGACGAGCAGGTGTCCACATACTTTTGGTCATGTAGTGTACTTCCAAGACTAGCAACAGAGGGGCAACATTCTAATACAGAACATTCAACAGAGGAACAACATTCTAATGCAGAACATTCAACAGAGGAACAACATTCTAATGCAGAACATTCAACAGAGGAGCAACATTCTAATACAGAACATTCAGAGGAACAACATTCTAATGCGGAACATTCAACAGAGGAACAACATTCTAATGCGGAACATTCAACAGAGGAACAACATTCTAATGCAGAACATTCAACAGAGGAGCAACATTCTAATACAGAACATTCAACAGAGGAACAACATTCTAATGCGGAACATTCAACAGAGGAGCATCATTCTAATGCGGAACATTCAACAGAGGAGCATCATTCTAATGCGGAACATTCAACACAGGAACAACATTCTAATACAGAACATTCAACAGAGGAACAACATTCTAATGCAGAACATTCAACAGAGGAACAACATTCTAATGCAGAACATTCAACAGAGGAGCAACATTCTAATACAGAACATTCAACAGAGGAACAACATTCTAATGCGGAACATTCAACAGAGGAGCATCATTCTAATGCGGAACATTCAACACAGGAACAACATTCTAATGCGGAACATTCAACACAGGAACAACATTCTAATGCGGAACATTCAACACGGGAACAACATTCTAATGCAAGCTCTTTTCTTCTCACACATTTTGTTGCCTTTGCCCTCTGAGAAATCCTGGCAGGGATACAGTGTGAAAGGGTATTCACTTAATACTGCTCAATCCCTTGCCCAGTGATGTGGAGTACAACTCAGACTCCGTATACCTGGGCTGCCTTACAATGATCTACCATTCTCCCTGAAGTGTGCACTTGTTCACGTCCCCTCAGTGGACTGGTGTAGGCATGGGCTAGAGGTAGTTTCCACCATATGTCCTACTCTCGTTAATTCCTTTCAAATCCATGAGGAGGCTGTCTCTGCTCTGATTCCCTATGCTTACATGCTAGCTACACAACAGTATGCAAACGCCGTTGTCTTGCTTGTAAATTCATATCCGCCACACTGCATTGATAGCCTAGCATATAATCTCGTCACCCAGAACCAAACCCTGAGTGTATTCTGGCCAGCTACTTATTTCTCTGTACATGAGAGAACATGTTATGAGTTCTGGAAGATTCTAGTAGAGCATGGCTCCACTCCATCTGTCAACATGCTCCCTATACAAATCCACCCAGTGTTCTGCCCTCACCATGTGTATGATGTACAATGCTTGGCAGACATAACAACTCGAGACCTTGGGACTATAAGGTTCTATCTGAAATGTTTGTAAAAAAAAAAAAAAGGTTAGTCACATAATTGATCTTTAGATGGTTATTCACCTCTGTGAAGTTAGATTTTTTTTTAAAGTACATTTGAAGTGATTTTTTTTTTTTTACTAGAAAGTTCTATCTGCATAAACCCATATGAACTTGGTGCCATAAGGTTCTACCTGCAATCCAATCACAAGCCTGAACAAATAGATGGACCAATCAGAACACGTCTTTGCCATCTCCCTCTTAAGTATGGTCGAGGCTAGTCTAATGGCACGCAAGCAAGAAAACAACTGTCAGAAATCTTAAAGGAAATTATGTAGTCACATCATTTTTCAGTGATGACAGTATTTTGTCTGATGATCATAATATATTTCGTAATGTATTTGATCATGTGTTCTGACTATCTTGGTAAAATAGTGTTATTCTATCATTTATGTATTCAAATAGCTACAGTTTTCTTAAAAACGGAACGTGTCTAGTTCAGAATTGTCATATATAACCTTATGGCTGAACCCAGATTGACATTTCAGAACCATAAGGTTCGATCTGTGATTGCACCCCCTAATAAAACTGATTTACAAATGTCTCAGGATTTTGATACTCTGCACTTTAGGTACTTTAAGGTGGACCTTAATGGGTTATGAAAGAAGAATTCACTACAAAACAGTTCTGAGCTCTGGGATGTGAAAACTTTTATGCTCAAAATAGTAGAACCTTATAGTCCCAAGGTCATGAGCTCTCAATGAAGAACAAGGAAGCAGGAGTACCGTTTGGAATATTTAGTGAAAGCAATTTTGTGAAACTGTAAAATACAGAATAAATAACAAATGTACTAGAAAATGTTCAGCACACATTCACACATCAATGCATACACATAAGGAATAGCCTGACTACATACATGAATCATCACGAGCCAACAATACAATAGGCCTAGCTAGCTAATGATACAAGGCCTAGCTAGCTAACGATACAAGGCCTAGCTAGCTAACGATACAAGGCCTAGCTAAATAACGATACAATAGGCCTAGCTAGCTAACGATAGAAGGCCTAGCTAGCTAACGATACAAGGCCTAGCTAAATAACGATACAATAGGCCTAGCTAGCTAACGATAGAAGGCCTAGCTAGCTAACGATACAAGACCTAGCTAGCAAACAATGCAATAGGCCTAGCTAGCTAACGATACAAGGCCTAGCTAGCCAACATAACATTACAGAAAATATGACAATTTACATGACTGGAACAAATGACTAAAACAGCAAGACACATATTATGCATGGACGAAACGCTTTCACAAGCATATTTTCTCATAACACAAGATATTTTAGAACTGAAAATAGCTATATACGGTACATAGGGAAGCGGGATGTCTTATAAGCCTCCGGATTAGTGACCCGCTCCTTGAAAGCGTCCTTTAGCTCAGTGGGGATGTTGCCTGTAATCCATGGCTTCTGGAGACATAATCCATGGCTAGTTGAGAGATACAGTATTTAAAAAAAAGCTCAGAAAATTATTTGTCTTTTTTCATACCCGTACTTCCATTCATTTTTGAAATTGGTTACCAGGTTACCTTGAGACAACCCACTGAGCACACCATGTCATTTCAACGTGGATAATTGGTTAATATTTTGGTTGAGACGTTGCTCAATGACATTACAACCTATATTCACCCAATCAAAGAGAGAGAGACAAAAGTCAGTTAAATTACCTGTGTTATCACTATTCTTTCAACCATCTAAAAGCAAAACAAAACTCCAATGGAAAAACAATGTCAGATTTTTTTGGTTTAGTTGTCACGGTCACGTCTCCTCCCGTTGCTCCCCTCCGGCGCTCTGATTCGCCGGTCTACTGAGCCACCGGTCTGAGCGCACCACCGGAATGGAAACCCAACGCACCCTAAATCACCTCCAGCGCACCTGCACCTCATCACCAGCCCTATTTAGCCCTGGACTGTTCTGGAAGATGTTGTGTGTGATTGTTAAGCTTCGTGTCGTTTACTCTCTTGTTGTTATTTCTCTTTGTCATTGTTTAAGTAAACCTTGACCTTGTTAATTCCTGCGTCTGCGTCCTGCCTCTTCGTACACTCAGTACTCGTCACAGTCACCCAAATGTATCTCACTGTGCTTTCAACCATTTAAAAAGCACAGCAAAGTTCAAATGGGAATACAATGTCAGATATTTTGTTTATTTATACGACGGATTGATGTGTTATCACTGTGCTTCATCTAATAGCAGAACCAAATGATCTGGATTGCAATTGAGATTACATTAAAAAGTACATGGTGAAATTGATCAATGCCATTTGAGACTCTCCACAGACCTGCAACCACCTATGCGCACGCTTTATACAATTACCTAAGAAGATATGTATAGTTACAGTAACATCAAAATGTGGCCATGGACGTGTTACTAATTTTAAGGATGAATTATACATTCGCTTGTAAGCCTTTAACTTTAGGCTATTTTACTCTATTACAAAAGTAATATTGAATTGTGTTTTGGTTGACAACGCAACCAAATATTAACATTTGAAGGACATGCATCTCCTGCTTGGATAGTTCCATCCGTGCCACTCACTTAGTCTGGATTTAATTCCAGTTTGTCGACAAATTAATACTTGATATGTTGGATTCACGTCTCCATCTCAACCAAAAGCTGTGGATGACTTTGCAAGTGCTATGTGGGCCTAAATAGCATAAGTTATGATATACACTGAGTGTACAAAACATTAAGGACTCCTGGTCTTTCCATGACATAGACTGACCAGGTGAATCCAGGTGAAAGCTATGATCCCTTATTGATGTCACTTGTTAAATCCACTTCAAAATCAGTGTAGATGAAGGGGAGGAGACAGGTTAAAGAAGGATTTTGAAGCCTTGAGACATAGATTGTGTATGTGTGCCATTCAGAGAGTGAATGGGCAAGACAAACGTTAAGTGCCTTTGAACGGAGTATGGTAGTACGTGCCAGGTGCACCAGTTTGCGTCAAGAACTGCAACACTGCTGGGTTTTTCACGCTCAACAGTTTCCTGTGTGTATCAAGAATGGTCCACCACCCAAAGGACATCCAGCCAACTTGACACAACTTTGGGAAGCATTTAAGTCAAAACGGACCAGTATCACTGTGGAACGCTTTCGACACCTTGTAGAGTCCATGCCCCAACGAATTGAGGCTGTTCTGTTTTGTACACTCAGTGTATAGTGATAAAGTATGGTGACATTTCATTTGCTCCTTTGGAATGACTTCGATAGCAACAGTGAATCTATTTGTTTTTTTAACTGGAGATCTCTGAATCATTCTCATAATAGCACATTGGTAAAAGTCAATGACAAATATCATAGCTAAGCTTGGTTAAAACCCTGGATGGCAGACCATAGGGTAGCTGAATTTAGATCTATTCTCCAGTAGGAGGTGCTCCCCAGCCTCCTGTTTTTTCTGATAGTGGCTATAATGTTGAAGATCTGACATTTTTTTTGTCTATGTGTTACGCACGCCTCTCGGAAGAGGGAACGCAACACCCTGCTACAACTCAACTCTCCGTGGGGTGAAAGAGGTATGGGACTGTAGGTGTGAGTAAGGATGACAAAAGGCAGAGAATACCGTTAACAGGGAATGTATTCCTTCGCACGGTAAGTTTGGGGAAAAGGGGCTGGACGGAACCAAAGCAAAGAAAGTAAATATCAAAGCCCCCTCTCCTACCTTACCTGCCTACCCACTACTTACTTAACTAGCACCACCTGGTGCACTAACCAAAATACAGGGGATGGTCCGCCCAGGTCTTTCCTAGTGTGCATAGACAGTCAACTTCTACGGGTAATGTATGCCCGCGGGCCTCTTGCCTAAGCACTCCCTAGGTGCCTTCCCCTTCCCCCCTTGGGAACAAATGAAACAAAAATAGCACAAACTGGTTCTCAACAAAAACCTGAGAAAAAAAACTAACTCAGGACATTAAAGAAACGCTGAGCCACAAACTAACACAAAACATTACAATTGGTTCTCATAGCAACAACAACACAGTACATACCAAACTCTTAGCATACAACCAACATGCTGTAACTCTCAGCCATTCTGCCCCCCTTCTGAGCAACAGAACTGGGGCTTATATAGCTTCAGAAGGAGTTGGTAATTGGAGACAGCTGCGTCCTGACGAGGGCGCGGGGTCAGCTCTCCAATCATCAATGTTCATTGACCAATCAGCTGCTTGTTGGGGAATTTCAGGAACCCATTTCCTGAAATACACACATGAAAATACACAACCCACAACACAGAAACTGGGGAACGTAACACCATGACATAATCCTATGGTTGAAATGTCACCCTCAAAACAACAGTTGATGACTTTTTGCAAATGAAATGTATTTTCCACATCACAATATGTTGACAAATTACGTTGAAACAACATTGATTCAACCCGTTTGTGGGAAGTCTTGCGAGGCTTTTGGCCGTCGTAGAGCAAAACTGGCCGTGTTCGTGTCTCAGCTTTCGGTGGTCATATTAGTTTGTAGCCCAAACCGTTCGGATGATACAGACGTTTTTCGTGAGAAGACCGATTTTCAGGATGTCTCCTGGTCTGACAAACGAAGGTTAAGCTATTGAATCACTCCAATATGGTATCCTTCATACATTCCGAGTAAGGATTTTCAGATGACTTCCGTGTACTGGGTATTACTGAAGCTGCGGCTGACCCCCTTTAAATAGCTGTCGCTGCACTGCTTCACCTCATGTCCTTTTTCAAGGAGCCGTAGATCACCGACAAAGAGGATTGGAGTGATCCAATAGCTAACATAACCGTGGTTACATACGTAACCCACTGTAGGTTTGTATTGATACGCGCTGGCCCAGAACTATCTCACCGTAGCAAACGAATAGCTTCGAGCAGTGACTGGAAACTGTAAAACCATTTGCACATATGACTCTCACACCAGGTGCAGACTATGCCCCATCGCTTTAAATGCAACGTGTTCACCGCATTGTCCTGAAGGCCTAGACTGGGCCACTGACGCCTCTCAAAGGCCAAGCCCAAAGTTGGAGGTCCTGATGCCACAGTCTCCCCAGAGCCTGAGAGAGCAGGTCAGACCTCAGTGGCAGCTGCCATGGGGTCACCGAGAGGAGGGACAACAGGAGGCTGAACTAGGGATGTGACAAACGGACAATATTTCTTAACATTTAAACAGGCCTTTTCTTTTTTTTCTTTTTTTTTTTTGTCACAGGAGGTTGGTGGAACCAACTGTTGGAGTGACCAGGACATGCTGTCCTACCAGGTAACGGCTGGAACTGTTTGAGTGCTAGGCGAACCGCCCACTACTCCAGTACACTGATGTGTTGACCACTCCATGGGGGGCTCCAGCGGCCACTGGCCGCCATGCCTCTGGAGAAAAAACCCAGAGGCATCAGCGCACACCAGCTCTCTCTGTGGTGGACTCTGATCAGGCTCACGCCCTTTAACAGGAAGGAGCGAGATAGCCACTTTGATTGGGTCCTCAAACATGCACTCATTACCAACAGTTGACGTTGTCTGTGTTGTTTTGGGTGCCGGCCGCGGGAGTTGAACCATCGCTGGCGTGGCCTGATGGAGAATACCCAATAGAATCAACAGTGAAGCCGCCGTCAGCAGGGGGAGTAGCTGTTGGCACTCTAACACCGAAACGGTTGAGGTTGGTGTGGGCAGGGACACCTTGCATTTCCCCAATGCTAAACACCATATTGGATATGGTAGTTTCCCCTCTTTGGAAAGATCATACTGTATGATAGTATAGAATGGGACCTACAATATCAGCCTTTGTCTCATAAACTATCTGAAGGAGTGTGAAGTGTCTAATCATGAAGGGGGCAGGGCGTTCTAACTCACACACGTTCATAGCTTATTTCTTGCTTTATACGTGTGGGTTCAGGTTAAGAGGACTTAAGGGGAATTCTGTTTATACCTTTGTGCTTAGTCCTGCGATGGACACCTCTCGTTAAGCTAGCCACTTTTGCATAGCTCGTTTACCGTGGAACACACAAGGGTCTAGGCAAGATGGCTGCACCCTGTGAGAGATGAAAGCGTGGTGCACCTCACGACACCTAGCGTACTCTCAGGGCAGAACTGTAAGTCCGCTGGAACGAAACATACACAGTATCCAATCTTTCCGGGGTAGGCACGGTGCCCGAGCCCAAAGGCTAAAAACCGTGAGGGTTCCCGGTGGACAGACAATTAGGACAAACCCTCACCGCCGCAATACTGGTCGACCAAAGCGAGTATCGCCCAGGTTCGTACACTGTCACAAGTAATTAAAACAAGGGCAAAAACCAAACGAGATGGCACAAGCCAAAACGAGTGGGGGGACAGCAGAGCACCCTGATGGAGAGGCTAGCTAGCTACTCCAAGCTATTGAATATACAGTACTTCTGCGCTTATACACTCCAACATAGAGCGCTTACCTAGCCAATCCTCTCTGGGATGAGCCGAGAAAAATAACAGGTGGAAGTAGTGGTGGGGGGCGCTATTTAAGGGGGTCAGCCGCACTTCTACCCGGTACACGGGACTAATCTGAAAATCCTTACTCGGAATGTATCCTGCCACGCGGAAGGATACCATATAGGAGGGATCCAATATAGTGCTACATAACACTGCTGTAGCTCTGCAGATGTGGTGGAAGGTTGCAACACCATTATCCCAGAAACCCTAGACCCACTCCAATATGCATACCGAGATGCAATCTCTATTGCACTCCACACTGCCCTTTCCCATCTGGACAAAAGGAACACCTACGTGAGAATGCTATTCATTGACTAGAGCTCAGCGTTCAACACCATAGTGCCCTCAAAGCTCATCACTGAGCTAAGGATCCTGGGACTAAACACCTCGCTCTGCAACTGGATCCTGGACTTCCTGACGGGCCGCCCCCAGGTGGTAAGGGTAGGTAACAACACATCTGCCACGCTGATCCTCAACACGGGGGCCCCTCAAGGGTGCGTGCTCAGTCGCCTCCTGTACTCCCTGTTCACCCATGACTGCATGGCCAGGCACGACTCCAACACAATCATTAAGTTTGCCGACGACACAACAGTGGTAGGCCTGATCACCGTCAACGAAGAGACAGCCTATAGGGAGGAGGTCAGAGACCTGGCCGTGTGGTGCCAGGATAACAACCTCTCCCTCAACGTGACCAAGACAAAGGAGATGATTGTGGACTACAGGAAAAGGAGGACCGAGCACACCCCCATTCTCATCGATAGGGCTGTAGTGGAGCAGGTTGAGAGCTTTAAGTTCCTTGGTGTCCACATCACCAACAAACTATCATGGTCCAAACACACCAAGACAGTCGTGAAGAGGGCACGACAAAGCCTATACCCCCTCAGGAGACTGAAAAAAATTGGCATGGGTCCTCAGATCCTCAAAAAATTCTACAGCTGCACCATCGAGAGCATCCTGACTGGTTGCATCACCGCCTGGTATGGCAACTGCTCGGCCTCCGACTGCAAGGCACTACAGAGAGTAGTGCATACGGCCCAGTACATCACTGGGGCCAAGCTTTCTGCCATCCAGGACCTCTATACCAGGCGGTGTCAGAGGAAGGCCCTAAAAATGGTCAAAGACTCCAGCCACCCTAGTCATAGACTGTTCTCTCTGCTACCGCACGGCAAGCGGTACCGAAGCGCTAAGTCTAGGTCCAAAAGGCTTCTTAACAGCTTCTACCCCCAAGCCATAAGACTCCTGAACAGCTAATCAAATGGCTACCTAGACTATTTGCATTGTCCCCCACCCCTCTTTTACACTGCTGTCACTCTGTTTATTATCTATGCATTGTCACTTTAACTCTTCCCACATGTACATATTACCTGAATTACCTCGACTAACCGGTGCACCCGCACATTGACTCTGTACCGGTACCCCTGTATATAGCCTCCCTACTGTTATTTTATTTTACTGCTGCTCTTTAATCATTTATTTTTTTACTTATCTATTTTTTACTTTACACTAATTTTTTCTTAAAACTGCATTTTTGGTTAAGGGCTTGTAAGTAAGCATTTCACTGTAAGGTCTACACCTGTTGTATTCAGTGCATGTGACAAATACAATTTGATTTGATATCTCTAGCTTAAACAGACGGATGTTGATAAGGATTTTTTTATCACGCTAATTAGAGTGTCTATGGGATTAGGGACACCACCAGTCTGCAGTACGCCACCAGTCTGCAGTACGTCACCAGTCTGCAGTACGCCACCAGTCTGCAGTAACCAGTCTGCAGTACGCCACCAGTCTGCAGTACGCCACCAGTCTGCAGTACGCCACCAGTCTGCAGTAACCAGTCTGCAGTACGCCACCAGTCTGCAGTACGCCACCAGTCTGCAGTACGTCACCAGTCTGCAGTACGCCACCAGTCTGCAGTAACCAGTCTGCAGTACGTCACCAGTCTGCAGTACGCCACCAGTCTGCAGTAACCAGTCTGCAGTACGTCACCAGTCTGCAGTACGCCACCAGTCTGCAGTACGTCACCAGTCTGCAGTACGCCACCAGTCTGCAGTAACCAGTCTGCAGTACGTCACCAGTCTGCAGTAACCAGTCTGCAGTACGTCACCAGTCTGCAGTACGCCACCAGTCTGCAGTACGCCACCAGTCTGCAGTACGTCACCAGTCTGCAGTACGCCACCAGTCTGCAGTAACCAGTCTGCAGTACGCCACCAGTCTGCAGTAACCAGTCTGCAGTACGTCACCAGTCTGCAGTACGCCACCAGTCTGCAGTAACCAGTCTGCAGTACGCCACCAGTCTGCAGTACACCACCAGTCTGCAGTACGCCACCAGTCTGCAGTACGTCACCAGTCTGCAGTACGCCACCAGTCTGCAGTAACCAGTCTGCAGTACGTCACCAGTCTGCAGTACGCCACCAGTCTGCAGTAACCAGTCTGCAGTACGTCACCAGTCTGCAGTACGCCACCAGTCTGCAGTAACCTGTCTGCAGTACTTCACCAGTCTGCAGTACGCCACCAGTCTGCAGTAACCTGTCTGCAGTACGTCACCAGTCTGCAGTAACCAGTCTGCAGTACGCCACCAGTCTGCAGTACGCCACCAGTCTGCAGTACGCCACCAGTCTGCAGTACGTCACCAGTCTGCAGTAACCAGTCTGCAGTACGCCACCAGTCTGCAGTAACCAGTCTGCAGTAACCAGTCTGCAGTACGCCACCAGTCTGCAGTACGCCACCAGTCTGCAGTACGTCACCAGTCTGCAGTAACCAGTCTGCAGTACGTCACCAGTCTGCAGTACGTCACCAGTCTGCAGTACGCCACCAGTCTGCAGTACGCCACCAGTCTGCAGTACGCCACCAGTCTGCAGTAACCAGTCTGCAGTCTGAACAGAAAAGGAGGCTTTCACTCCAACCATTTCAGGTCCCAGCTAGCCTGGTTGAAGGAGAGGCCTCTCCATTAGGCTGTGAAGTGTGCCCGCATCCCATATGGCACCCTATTCCCTATACAGAGCATAGGGCTCTGGTCAAAAGTAGTACACATTTTAGGGAACAGGGTGCCATTTGAGACAACCCTGTATCTAGGAGCTGTATTAGAGTGGACATTAGCTATATCACCAGTAGTATACACACACACACACACACACACACACACACACACACACACAGACAATTGTGGTTTTCCGTGTTCACTTGGCTGGATGCCAATCATCGTTGAGCCAAGCAACAAGATATTATTAAACTACACATTCCTTTAGCACTGTGATATTTTGTTGTGTCAGGAAAAATCTATGAAACCTCCTTTGGCCGCCATTCCTTCCAGTTCTCTGCTGCCAATGACTGGAACGAACTGCAAAAATCTCTGAAGCTGGAGACTCTTATCTCCCTCACTAACTTTAAGCGTCAGTTGTCAGAGCACCTTACCGATCACTGCACCTGTACACAGCCCATCTGAAATTAGCCCACCCAGCTACCTCATCCCCATATTGTTATTTATTTTGCTCATTTGCGCCCCAGTATCTCTATTTGCACATCATCTCTTGCACATCTATCATTCCAGTGTTAATACTAATTGCAATTATTTTGCACTATGGCCTATTTATTGCCATACCTCCATAACTTGCTACATTTGCACACACTGTATATATATTTTCTGTTGTATTTTTGACTGTATGTTTTGTTTACCCCATATGTAACTCTGTGTTGTTGTTGTTTTTATCGCACTGCTTTGTTTTATCTTGGCCAGGTCGCAGTTGTAAATGAGAACTTGTTCTCAACTGGCTTACCTGGTTAAATAAAGGTTAAATAAAAATAAAAATAAATAAAAAAGTGGTTAAAGTCATGTGAGTAGCTGTTGTTATCCATTATTCTGGCTAAGGTCCTACTGCGCTGGAGCTTGTGTAATGTATATACAGTATGTATTTATAAACTGGGTGGTTCGAGCCCTGAATGCTGATTGGCTGAAAGCCGTGGTATATCAGACCGTATACCATGGGTATGACAAAACATTTGCTTGTACTGCTCTAATTACGTTGGTAACCAGTTTATAATAGCAGTAAGGCACCTCTGGGGTTTGTGGTATATGGCCAATATACCACGGCTAAGGGCTGTATCCAGGCACTCCGTGTGGCGTCGTGCTTAAGAACAGCCCTTAGCCGTGGTATATCGGCCATATACCACACCCCCTCGGGCCTTATTGCTTAAATATCCAAATGTGTATCAGTGGCCTTGTGGTTAGAGTGTTCACCCTGAGGTTGGGAGTTCGATCCCCGGCCGAGTCATACCAAAGACTGTAAAAATGGGAGCCGATGCGTCTCTGCTTGGCACTCAGCATTAAGGAGATTAGATTGGGGTTAAGGCCCTGCAGTAGACTAGCGTCCTGTCCAGGGGGTGTACTGTACATCAAGCTGCCTCACTACAGTAACAGGAGATAGACTAGAGTCCTGTCCAGGGAGTGTACTGTACATCAAGCTGCCTCACCCTAGAAACAGGAGGTAGACTGGCGTCCTGTCCAGGGAGTGTACTGGTACATCAAGCTGCCTCACCCTAGAAACAGGAGGTAGACTGGCGTCCTGTCCAGGGAGTGTACTGGTACATCAAGCTGTCTCACTACAGAAACAGGAGATAGACTAGCGTCCTGTCCAGGGAGTGTACTGTACATCAAGCTGCCTCACCCTAGAAACAGGAGGTAGACTGGCGTCCTGTCCAGGGAGTGTACTGGTACATCAAGCTGCCTCACCCTAGAAACAGGAGGTAGACTGGCGTCCTGTCCAGGGAGTGTACTGGTACATCAAGCTGTCTCACTACAGAAACAGGAGATAGACTAGCGTCCTGTCCAGGGAGTGTACTGGTACATCAAGCTGCCTCACTACAGAAACAGGAGATAGACTAGCGTCCTGTCCAGGGGGTGTACTTGTACATCAAGCTGCAGAAACAGGAGATCTGCTCCTATGAGTCGATGCTCTTGCAAGGCTACTTTACTTACTACATGTATGTAATGTACAGTCATAAAGAGTTGCATTTCAAGGATAACATATTCACTTGAAGGAACTGACTTGAAGGCTACAGGACTGAAAGCATTTGAATGAAACAACCATGTCGCTGTCACTAGCAAACACAGTCATGGGTGGTACTGGTAACTCTAAAATTAACTTGAAAGGCACCCTGGGAAATATGCAAATAAGGCATCCAAAAACCTTGTTGGAGGTAAAATGTTCCCTTTAAATGGAACAAACGGTAACCTAAAAAGGCTCATTTGTACCTTTTCCAGAGGAATGGTTTTGTACCATCTTGTCCCCTAAGGTACCCTACTGGCTCTTTAAAGGTACGAGCTGCAAGGGTACAATGATGTACCTATAACTAAAAGGTACAAAGGAAGTACCTTATAGGGTACCTCTACAGTGACAGGCGTTTGGACCACTTTTTTTTAGATTACATTTACATTACATTTACGTCATTTAGCAGACGCTCTTATCCAGAGCGACTTACAAATTGGTGCATTCACCTTATAGCCAATGGGATAACCACTTTACAATATGTTTGTTGTTGTTTTGTTTTTTTTGGGGGGGGGGGGGGGTGTAAGGGGGGGGTAGAATGATTACTTTATCCTATCCCAGGTATTCCTTAAAGAGGTGGGGTTTCAAGTGTCTCCGGAAGGTGGTGAGTGACTCCGCTGTCCTGGCGTCGTGAGGGAGCTTGTTCCACCATTGGGGTGCCAGAGCAGCGAACAGTTTTGACTGGGCTGAGCGGGTGCCAGAGCAGCGAACAGCGAGTTGCAGTAATCCAGACGGGAGATGACAAGTGCCTGGATTAGGACCTGTGCCGCTTCCTGTGTAAGGCAGGGTCGTACTCTCCGAATGTTGTAGAGCATGAACCTACAGGATCGGGTCACCGCCTTGATGTTAGCGGAGAATGACAGGGTGTTGTCCAGGGTCACACCAAGGCTCTTTGCACTCTGGGAGGAGGACACAACGGAGTTGTCAACCGTGATGGCGAGATCATGGAACGGGCAGTCCTTCCCCGGGAGGAAGAGCAGCTCCGTCTTGCCGAGGTTCAGCTTGAGGTGGTGATCCGTCATCCACACTGATATGTCTGCCAGACATGCAGAGATGCGATTCGCCACCTGGTAATCAGAAGGGGGAAAGGAGAAGATTAGTTGTGTGTTGTCTGCATAGCAATGATAGGAGAGGCCATGTGAGGATATGACAGAGCCAAGTGACTTGGTGTATAGCGAGAATAGGAGAGGGCCTAGAACTGAGCCCTGGGGGACACAGTGCGGAGACAGATTCTCGCCACGCCACTTGGTAGGAGCGACCTGTCAGGTAGGACGCAATCCAGGAGTGAGCCGCGCCGGAGATGCCCAACTCAGAGAGGGTGGAGAGGAGGATCTGATGGTTCACAGTATCAAAGGCAGCAGACAGGTCTAGAAGGACAAGAGCAGAGGAGAGAGAGTTAGCTTTAGCAGTGCGGAGAGCCTCCGTGACACAGAGAAGAGCAGTCTCAGTTGAATGACCAGTCTTGAAACCTGACTGGTTTGTATCAAGAAGGTCATTCTGAGAGAGATAGCAAGAGAGTTGGCTAAAGACGGCACGCTCAAGAGTTTTGGAGAGAAAAGAAAGAAGGGATACTGGTCTGTAGTTGTTGACATCGGAGGGATTGAGTGTAGGTTTTTTGAGAAGGGGTGCAACTCTTGCTCTCTTGAAGACGGAAGGGACATAGCCAGCGGTCAAGGATGAGTTGATGAGTGAGATGAGGTAAGGGAGAAGGTCTCCGGAAATGGTCTGGAGAAGAGAGGAGGGGATAGGGTCAAGCGGGCAGGTTGTTGGGCGGCCGGCCGTCACAAGTCGCAAGATTTCATCTGGAGAGAGAGGGGAGAAAGAAGTCAAAGCATAGGGTAGGGCAGTGTGAGCAGGACCAGCAGTGTCATTTGACTTAACAAACGAGGATCGGATGTCGTCAACCTTCTTTTCAAAATGGTTGACGAAGTCATCCACAGAGAGGGAGGAGGGGGGGGGGGGGGGGGATCTAAACCTTTATTTCTGAGTGTAGGGGCTGATTCAGACTAAGGAAACATAAGCGTTTTTACAGTACTGTACTGTCTACTCCTAGAGACCGTTTGTGTGATATTCTACTAGTGAATCTCTGTCCCCACTGAGTCGTGCTTCATAATCTGTTGAGTGATTCTCCTGTATCTCAAAACAAATCAAATTGTATTTGTCACATGCGCCGAATACAACAGGTGTAGACCTTACAGTGAAATGCTTACTTACAAGCCCTTAACCAACAATGCAGTTAAGAAAAATAAGTGTTAAGTAAAAAAAATTGATAAGTAAAAAATAAAATAAAAGAAAAAGAAATAACAAATAATTAAAGAGCAACAGTAAAATAACAGTAGCGAGGCTATATACAGGGGGTACCGGTACAGAGTCAATGTGCGGGGGCACAGGTTAGTCAAGGTAATTGAGGTAATATGTACATGTAGGTAGAGTTAAAGTGACTATACTTAGATAACAGAGAGTGGCAGCAGCACAAAAGAGGGGGTGGGGTCGGGGGGGACAATGCAAATAGTCCGGGTAGCCATTTGATTAGCTTTGTCGTGCCCTCTTCACGACTGTCTCGGTGTGTTTGGACGATGATAGTTTGTTGGTGATGTGGACACCAAGGAACTTGAAGCTCTCAACCTGCTCCACTACAGCCCCGTCGATGAGAATGGTGGTGTGCTCAGTCCTCCTTTTCCTGTAGTCCACAATCATCTCCTTTGTCTTGATCACGTTGAGGGAGAGGTTGTTGTCCTGGCACCACACGGCCAGGTCTCTGACCTCCTCCCTATAGACTGTCTCATCGCTGTATGGTGATCAGGCCTACCACTGTTGTCTCATCGGCAAACTTAATGATGGAGTTGGGAGTCGTGCCTGGCCATGCAGTCATGGGTGAACAGGCAGTACAGGAGGGGACTGAGCACGCACCCCTGAGGGGCCCCCGTGTTGAGGATCAGCGTGGCAGATGTGTTGTTACCTACCCTTACCACCTGGGGGCAGCCCGTCAGGAAGCTCAGGATCCAGTTGCAGAGGGAAGTGTTCAGTCCCAGTATCCTTTGCTTAGTGATGAGCTTTGAGGACACTATGGTGTTGAACGCTGAGCTGTAGTCAATGAATAGCATTCTCACGTAGGTGTTCCTCTTGTCCAGGTGGGAAAGGGCAGTGTGGAGTGCAATAGAGATTGCATCATCTGTGGATCTGTTGGGGCGGTATGCATATTGGAGTGGGTCTAGGGTTTCTGGGATAATGGTGTTGATGTGAACCATGACCAGCCTTTCAAAGCACTTCATGGCTACAGATGTCAGTGCTACGGGTCGGTAGTCATTTAGGCAGGTTATCTTAGTGTCCTTGGGCACGGGGACTATGGTGGTCTGCTTGAAACATGTTGGTATTAGACTCAGTCAGGGACAGGTTGAAAATGTCAGTGAAGACACTTGCCAGTTGGTCAGCGCATGCTCGGAGTACACATCCTGGTAATCTGTCTGGCCCTGCGGCCTTGTGAATAATGACCTGTTTAAAGGTCTTACTCACATCGGCTACGGAGAGCATGATCACAGTCGTCCAGAACAGCTGATGGTCTCATGCATGCTTCAGTGTTGCTTGCCTCGAAGCGAGCATATTAGTAATTTAGCCCGTCTGGTAGACTCGTGTCACTGGGTAGCTCGTGGCTGTGATTCCCTTTGTAATCTGTAATAGTTTGCAGGCCCTGCCACATCCAACGAGCGTCAGAGCCGGTGTTGGACGATTCAAACTTAGTCCTGTATTGACTCTTTGCCTGTTTGATGGTTCGTCGGAGTGCATAGCGGAATTTTCTTATAAGCATCCGGGTTAGAGTCCCGCTCCTTGAAATCGGCAGCGTTACCCTTTAGTTCAGTGCGGATGTTGCCTGCAATTCATGGCTTCCGGTTGGGGTACGTACATACTGTCACTGTGGGGACGACGTCATCAATGCACTTATTTATGAAGCCGGTGACTGATGTGGTGTACTCCTCAATGCCATCGGAAGAATCCCAGAACATATTCCAGTCTGTGCTAGCAAAACAGTCCTGTAACTTAGCATCTGCGTCATCTGACCGCTTCTTTATTGAGCGAGTCACTGGTACTTCCTGCTTTAGTTTTTGCTTATAAGCAGGAATCAGGAGGATATAATTATGGTCAGATTTGCCAAATGGAGGGCGAGGGAGAGCTTTGTATGCGTCTGTGTGTGGAGTAAAGGTGGTCTAGAGTTTTTTTCCTCTGGTTGCACATTTAACATGCTGGTAGAAATTAGGTAAAACGGATTTAAGTTTCCCTGCATTAAAGTCCCCAGCCACTAGGAGCGCCGCCTCTGGATGAGCGTTTTCCTGTTTGCTTATGGCCTTATACAGCTAATTGAGTGCGGTCTTAGTGCCAGCATCGGTTTGTGGTGGTAAATAGACAGTTACGAAAATATAGATGAAAACTCTCTAGTTAAACAGTGTGGTCTACAGCTCATCATGAGATACTCTACCTCAGGCGAGCAAAACCTTAATATTTCCTTAATATTTGATTTCGTGCACCAGCTGTTATTTACAAATAAACACAGACCACCACCCCTTGTCTTACCGGAGGCAGCTGTTCTATCTTGCCGATGTAGCGTATATCCCGCCAGCTGTATGTTTTCCATGTCGTCGTTCGGCCACGACCCTGTGAAACATAAGATATTACAGTTTTTAATGTCCCATGGTAGGATATTCGTGACTGTAGCTTGTCTATTTTGTAATCCAATGATTGTACGATTGGATAATAGGACTGATGGTAGAGGCAGATTACCCACTCGCCGTCGGATCCTTACAAGGCACCCCGACCTACGTCCCCGATATCTCTGTCTCTTTCTCCTGCGAATGACAGGGATTTGGGCCTTGTCGGGTGTCTGAAGAATATCCTTCGCGTCCGACTCGTTAAAGAAAAAAATCTTCGTCCAGTACGAGGTGAGTAATCGTTGTCCTGATATCCAGAAGCTCTTTTCAGTCATAAGAGACGGTGGCAGAAACATTATGTACAAAATAAGTTACAAATAACCCGAACACACAATAGCACAATTGGTTAGGATCCCGTAAAAACAGCAGCCAATCTCCTCCGGCGCCATTAAAGGTCCTGTACTAGTGAATCTCTGTCCCCCCCTGAGTCATGGTACATAATCATAGTCGTGGTACATAATCTGTTGAGTGATTCTCCTGTATAAGAGAACGGATACTGACAGCACTGGGGTCAGAATCATCTGTACAGGACATGCATTAAAACGTATAGACTGGAAGCATGCCAAATCACAGGCGACCCACACACACATGCAAACCTCGTACTTAATTGCAGACGCAGACATTTCCAATTAATAATTTAGGACATACAGTATGTATGAGGTGCCAGTTTGAGTCAGAGTCAGGAGACTCTCTCGCTACGGCTGAACGGACATGCTACTGTGCTGTACTGTAAAAACGTGTATGTTTCCTAAATCTGAATTGGCCGCTTTTGAGAATATTACATAGACCATCTCTCCGACAAAACATGCTACTATTGTTAGGAAAAAAATGACTAGCCTACTGATTTTGCTGCACTCGTTATGTCTAGGGGTCCTAGTCCTGGTTACATGGTCTGTAACCTGACTCGTTATGTCTAGGGGTCCTAGTCCTGGTTACATGGTCTGTAACCTGACTCATTATGTCTAGGGGGTCTTAGTCCTGGTTACATGGTCTGTAACCTGACTCGTTATGTCTAGGGGTCTTAGTACTAGTTACATGGTCTGTAACCTGACTCATTATGTCTAGGGGGTCTTAGTCCTGGTTACATGGTCTGTAACCTGACTCGTTATGTCTAGGGGTCTTAGTACTAGTTACATGGTCTGTAACCTGACTCGTTATGTCTAGGGGGTCCTAGTCCTGGTTACATGGTCTGTAACCTGACTCGTTATGTCTAGGGGGTCTTAGTACTAGTTACATGGTCTGTAACCTGACTCGTTATGTCTAGGGGTCTTAGTCCTGGTTACATGGTCTGTAACCTGACTCATTATGTCTAGGGGTCTTAGTCCTGGTTACATGGTCTGTAACCTGACTCATTATGTCTAGGGGGTCTTAGTACTAGTTACATGGTCTGTAACCTGACTCATTATGTCTAGGGGTCTTAGTCCTGGTTACATGGTCTGTAACCTGACTCATTATGTCTAGGGGGTCCTAGTCCTGGTTACATGGTCTGTAACCTGACTCATTATGTCTAGGGGGTCTTAGTACTAGTTACATGGTCTGTAACCTGACTCATTATGTCTAGGGGTCTTAGTACTAGTTACATGGTCTGTAACCTGACTCATTATGTCTAGGGGTCTTAGTCCTATCTGCATGGTCTGTAACCTGACTCATTATGTCTAGGGGGTCTTAGTACTGGTTACCTGGTCTGTAACCTGATTTAAGGTGTGCATTTTGTGAGAAATCACAAATGTACATGTGTCCAAGAAACTTAACACTGTGCTGTTAATGATCAATATACTAACACTAAACTACCCCCATATCATAACACTGTGCTGTTAATGATCAATATACTAACACTAAACTACCCCCATATCATAACACTGTGCTGTTAATGATCAATATACTAACACTAAACTACCCCCATATCATAACACTGTGCTGTTAATGATCAATATACTAACACTAAACTACCCCCGCATATCATAACACTGTGCTGTTAATGATCAATATACTAACACTAAACTACCCCCATATCATAACACTGTACTGTTAATGATCAATATACTAACACTAAACTACCCCCATATCATAATACTGTACTGCAATATACTGTATGAACAGTGGAATACTGAGATCACAGTCAGTATACTCATGCAATAAGAAGCCTCCTGTAGCTCAGTTGGTAGAGCATGGCGCTTGCAACACCAGGACTGTGGGTTCGATTCCCACGGGGGTGGGGGCAGTATGAAAAAAATGTATGCACTCACTAACTGTAAGTCGCTCTGGATAAGAGCGTCTGCTAAAACGTAGGTGCGTTTATAAGAAACTTGGCAATAGAATAAGTTGCCTATCCAGTAATAGAAAACACCACGCACTAATACTGAGAAAATAACTTTATGCTTTCCCCAACCCCTGAAAATACGTTGGTCTAACTACGTGGAACCAACTACAACCCCCCTATTTCCTACACAACATCTACATTTAAAAAAAACATTAAAGCAACACTTGTGCTGTGACAACACTTTGCTGTATACCAGTGTTCCCCAACTGGCGGCCCGCGGGCCGAATGTGGCCCGCCGGTGGTTTTATTTGACCCCCCCCCCCCAAGTTTACTGAGCTTTGGACATAAAATACTGTAAAAACACCAGGAAATCAGCTCCAATTTATTTTTGATTGCGGAAATCTGTTCCCAAGTATTCCCACTCATAATAGAGAAACATATGTGATCGTATACAAATAATAATAATTAATAATAATTCATTGGATTTATACAGCACTTTTCTACCAACTGAGGTACTCAAAGCGCTTTACATAGTAGGGGTAAACTCACCTCATCCACCATCAATGTGTAGCACCCACCTCATTGGTGCCAGAACTCTTACCACACATCAGCTATCAGGTGGAGAGGTGAGGAGTGATATATGACCATTAGGAATGAAGGGGATGATTAGGCGGCCATGATGGAATGAGGCCAGGTTGGGAGTTTAGCCATGACACCAGGAAGAACACCCCTACTCTTACAATAAGTGCCAATGGGATTTTGAACGACCACAGAGAGTCAGAACACCCGTTTTAACGTCCCATCCAAAAGACGGCACCCCCTACGCAGGGCAATGTCCCCAAATGTAATCAAGGTTTTAAATGTTTTAGTCAAATATTATATCTATTTAGCCTTCTTGCGGTCGATTTGCAGTATACATATTTTTTTTCTTATGTTCCGGCCCTCCGACCATCCGCGCAAGAAAAAATTGTCCCGCGGCTGAATGTAGTTGATGATCCCTGCTGTATACAGAACTGACCCTGTAGTTGATGATCCCTGCTGTGTACAGAACTGACCCTGTAGTTGATGATCCCTGCTGTATACAGAACTGACCCTGTAGTTGATGATCCCTGCTGTATACTCTCTGGCGATTTGACACTCACTATGACCATAATGAAATGTGCATTGCGTGCGACACTCACTCAGCCCTACTCACGGTGCAGGGGGACTCAATCTGAAGAGTGTGTGTGTGTGTTTTTGCTAGGGACTCTGTCTGAAGAGTGTGTGTGTGTGTTTGCATGGGGACTCTGTCTGAAGTGTGTGTGTGTGTGTGTGTGTATGTGTGTGTGCGTGCGTGCGTGCGTGCGTGTGTGTGTGTGTGTGCGTGCGTGTGTGTGTGTGTGTGTGTGTGTGTGTGTGTGTGTGTGTGTGTGTGTGCGTGCGTGCGTGCGTGCGTGCGTGCGTGCGTGCGTGCGTGCGTGCGTGCGTGCGTGCGTGCGTGTGTGTGTGTGTGTGTGTGTGCGTAGGGACTCTGTCTGAAGATTGTGTGAGTGCTATAGCAGGTTTGTCAAAGAGAGGTTAGTCTTGGATGTTAGTATTCAGTATTGTATTGGGATCCCCATTAGCTAGTGCTAAAGCAGCAGCTAGTCTTCCTGGGGTCCACACAAAACAAGAAACATGACATAATACAGAACATTAATAGACAAGAACACCACAAGGACAGAACTACATACATTTAACAATTATTTTAACTACATACATTTTGACTACATACATTTTAACTACAAACACTTTACATACATTTTAACTTCATACATTTTAACTACAAACATTTTAACTACAAATATTTTAACTACAAACATTTTAAGTACATACGTTTAACTACAAACATTTTAACTACATACATTTTAACTACATGAATTTTAACTACAAACACTTTACATACATTTTAACTACAACATTTTAACTACAACATTTTAACTACAAACACTTTACATACATTTTAACTACATACATTTTAACTACAACATTTTAACTACAAACATTTTAACTACAAACATTTTAACTAGAAATATTTTAACTACAAACATTTTAAGTACATACATTTTAACTACAAACATTTTAACTACATACATTTTAACTACATACATTTTAACTACATACATTTTAACTACAAACATTTTAGAGAAAGCATTTTGTTCTTTGCTATAGCTCTATTCACAACAGTTGGGAATATGTCGAGGAGAGTTAGTACATCAGTTTGTGCTGGAATAAAACTGTATAAGGGATCGGGGGTTGGCTGGGTCTAGACAGAGTCTGACACTCCCCCGATCTACAGAGAGGGGGAGTCATCAGACTCGATCTGGTTCACCTGAGTTCTGAGCACACCTGTCAGTAATTAGTGTAGGATTTAAGGTGTGCTCAGAAGCTCAGTCGGCGCGAGGTATTGTTCCTTTGTGACTTGCTAAGCGTTTTGTTCAGAGAGAGAGAGAGAGAGAGAGAGAGAGAGAGAGAGAGAGAGAGAGAGAGAGAGAGAGAGAGAGAGAGAGAGAGAGAGAGAGAGAGAGAGAGAGAGAGAGAGAGAGAGAGAGAGAGAGAGAGAGAGAGAGAGAGAGAGAGAGAGAGAGAGAGAGAGAGAGAGAGAGAGAGAGAGAGAGAGAGAGAGTGAGTTTGTTTTTGATTACCAGTGTATCAGACCTGTGCTTCGTTTTTTGACTCCCCGAATTGCTTAATCCTCTGCTTGTCTATCCCAGTGATTACCGTACTCTGATCCTGTGTCCGTGCCCTCGACTACGCCCGCTCCCTTGGTACCTCTGCCTGTCTCTGCCTTACCCGGTTTTGACCACAGCTCGCCCGACCACGATTAAGCAATTCCCTTGTCTGTACTTTAATAAAACATCGCAATTCTGCGATTGGATCTTACCACTCTGTCCGAGTATTCATTACAAACTGTACCAGGCACATTGTCTATACATTATCTCAAGAACCCCACAGGGACCCTTCATAAATAGCTTTGTATCATTCTTATTTACATTTTTAGCAGACACTCTTATCCAGAGAGACTTACAGTTAGTGTATACATTATTATTTATATTTTTTTTCCATACTGGCTCCCCATGTGAATCGAACCCACAACCCCGGCGTTGCAAACACCATGCTCTACCAACTGAGCTACATCCCTGCCGGCCATTCCCCCCCCTACCCTGGACGAATTGTGCGCCGCCCCATGGGTCTCCCGGTCACGGCCGGCTACGACAGAGCCTGGATTCGAACCAGGATCTCTAGTGGCACAGCTAGCACTGCGATGCAGTGCCTTAGACCACTGCACCACTCGGGAGTACTTATCCGCCTCAGCAGTCACATTTACTTTTCATTAAGGCATATAGATACATACAGTAATAGACATCTGGGCCCTGTATTCACAGGGTCTCAGAGAAGGAGTGCTGATCTAGGATCGGGTCCTCTTCATCCATATCATCGTATTCATTATGACCTGATCCTAGATCATCCCTCCTTCTCTGAGACTCATAGTAAATGCAGGCTCAGAATCTCTCTACTGTCTGTACTGGTGGAGGAATCGAAAGGCCGGTAGCTACTGATCTGCTCGTCGGAACCACAGGGCGAGACAAGTTCACTCTGCCCTGGAAGCACACCTGCTGGGAGGAAGACCAGCTCAGTACAATATACTAATCTTCCTCCCAGCAGGTGTGGTCCCAGGGCAGGGAGCATATGTCCCGACCTGACCCCCTGAGAAACACCTCTGAGCCCCGGTCCTGCACCCCACACCTACAGCACTCTAATGAGGTGATTAAATCACCACCGGGAGGGTGACGCTTAGGCCGAGGACAGAGTTAAGGCTCTGAGACAGGTAGGTACATGCACTCCTCTGTGTGTCTCTCTGCACCTATCCCGCTCCCTATGACCTATACCTGCAGTTCTCTAATGGTGTGATTAAAGCATCTCCTGTAGGGAACGTGTTAGGGAGATACCCTTCCTGCACTCCTCTAACTATATCCCTCTGCGCTTTATGCTCCGTACCTGCAGTGATCTAATGGTGGAGGATAACAGGTAGATACCCTCCCTGCACCCCTGCTGCACCCCTCTGAGGCCCCCCCCTGAGCCCCCCTTTTCAACCACTCCTCACCTGCAGTGTTCCAATGGTGTGATTTTAAAAAAAGCTTAGGGTAGGGGGACCTGTTAAAAGGGGCACACCTCTAACCCCACCCTGCATCCTCTTGACTCTTCACCCCTCCGAGCACCTCTTTCACACTCTGCACCCCCCCACCTGCAGTGCTCTGATGCCTGAGACAGGCAGGGAGCACCAAGCCACACCACACTGTGCCGTACGCCTGCCGGCTTGACAAAGCAGCTCTAATGTGTCTCTCTCTCTGCATCGCTACCACTCCTGTCTGTCCCTGTCCTGATGCTGTGCTGCCTCCCGGATAGACTTACATTACTGTGCCTTCAGAAAGCATTCATTCCCCTTGACTTATTCCACATTTTGTTGTGTTACAGCCTGAATTCAAAATGGATTAAATATATTTTATTCTCACCCATCTACACACAATATCCCAAAATGATCAAATGAAAACATGTTTTTTAGATTTTTTTGCACATTTATTGAAAATGAGATACAGAAATATGTAATTTACATAAGTATTCACACCCCTGAGTCAATACATGTTAGAATCACCTTTCTGAGTAAGTCTCTAAGAGCTTTGCAAACCTGGATTGTACAACATTTGTACATTAATCTTTTTAAAAATTCTTCAAGCTCTGTCAAGTTGGTTGTTGATCATTGCTAGACAGTCATTTTCAAGTCTTGCCATAGATTTTCAAGCCAATTGAAGTTAAAACTGTAACTAGGCCACTCAGGTATATTCAATGTTGTCTTGGTAAGCAACGCCAGTGTATATTTGTGTTTTAGGTTATTGTCCTGCTGAAAGGTGAATTTGTCTTCCAGTGTCTGGTGGTAAGCAGACTGAACCAGGTTTTCCTCTAGGATTTTGCCTGTGCTTAGGTCTATTCTGTTTATTTTTATCCTAAAAAACTCCCTAGTCGTTGTCGATGACAAGCATACCCATAACATGATGCAGCCACCACCATGCTTGAAAATATGAAGAGTGGTACTCAGTGATGTGTTGTATTGGATTTGCCCCAAACATAACACGTTGTATTCAGGACAAAAATATAATTTCTTTGCCACATTTTCTGCAGTTTTACTTTAGTGCCTTATTGCAAACATGATGCATGTTTTGGAATATTTTTATTCTGTACAGGCTTCCTTCTTTTCACTGTCATTTAGGTTAGTATTGTGAAGTAACTACAATGTTGTTGATCCATCCTCAGTTTTCTCCTATCACAGCCATTAAACTCTGTAACTGTTTTAAAGTCACCATTGACCTCATGGTGAAATCCCTGAGCGGTTTCCTTTCTCTCCAGCAACTGAGTTAGGAAGGACGCCTGTATCTTTGTAGTGACTGGGTGTATTGATACACCATCCAAAGTGCGATTAATAACTTCACCATGCTCAAAGGGATATTCAATGCGAGGCATTGGAAAACCTCCCTGGTCTTTGTAGTTGAATCTGTGTATGAAGTTCAATGCCCAACTGAGGGACCAAAGATGAGGTAGTCATAAAAAAAGTCATGTTAAACACTATTATTGCACAGTATTATTGTCCATGAAACGTATTATTTGACTTCTTAAGCACATTTTTACTCCTGAACTTATTTAGGCTTGCCATCACAAAGGGGTTGAATACTTATTGATTCAAGACATTTCAGCTTTTCATTTTTTATTCATTTGTAAACATTTCTAAAAACATAATTCTGCTTTGACATTATGGGGTATTGTGTGCAGAGAAAAACATCTATTTAATCCATTTTAAATTCAGGCTGTAACAAAACAAAATGTGGAAAAAGTCAAGGGGTGTGAATACGTTCTGAAGGCACTGTAGATCATGTCCCTAACTCAGAGGAGAGCTGAGAGCTGAGGACAAGCTCAACCGTGATTCCCCTCTCTTTACGGAACATCCATAAAGGCATTAACCGCTTCTCAGTATTTAAGTACAGTATTTAAATAACCAACTAAACTCCCTTTCCCTCTCTCTGTAAGAGATGATACTCTCTCTTAGACTCTCCCATAGGCCTATGGTCAAACTATATAGGGAATAGGGTGCCATTTGGGACGCACAGCTCTGGATACTCCGAGAACAACGTTGTTGAGCACTGCTGGCTACTCCAATACTATTACACTATTATATCCATTAAGCCACTAATATACTGAACAAAAAAAAATCCACTGCTACTCCATTGCTACTACTCCACTACTGCTACTCCACTACTACTACTACTACTCCCCTACTACTACTCCACTACTATTACTCCACTACTACTACTCCACTACTACTACTCCCCTACTACTACTCCCCTACTATTACTCCACTACTACTACTCCACTACTGCTACTCCACTACTACTACTCCACTACTACTACTCCACTACTACTACTCCACTACTACTACTACATTACTCCTACTCCCCTACTACTACTCCACTACTACTACTCCACTACTCCTACTCCACTACTACTACTCCACTACTACTATACTACTGATACTCCACAGCTACCACTCCACTACTGCTACTACTCCACTACTACTACACTACTACTACTCCACTACTACTTCACTGCTACTACTCCACTACTGCTACTACTCCACTACTACTACACTGCTACTACTCCACTACAACTACACTACTACTACTCCACTACTGCTACTACTCCACTACTACTACACTGCTACTACTCCACTACTACTACACTGCTACTACTCCACTACTGCTACTACTCCACTACTACTGCTAATACTACACTTCTACTACACTACTACTACACCACTACTACTATTACTCTGCTACTACTCCGCTGATACTAATCAACTACTACTACTCCACTACTTCTACTCAACTTATACTACTCCACTGCTACTACTCCACTACTACTACTCCACTACTGCTACTACTCCACTACTACTCCACTACTACTACTCCACTGTTACTAATCCACTGCTACTACTCCACTGCTACTACTCCACTACTACTACTCCACTGCTCCTCCACTACTGCTCCTCCACTACTGCTACTCCACTACTACTACTCTACTACTGCTCCTCCTCTACTGCTCCTCCACTACAACTACTCAACTACTCCTACTCCACTACTACTACTCCACTACTCCTACTCCACTAATCGTACTACTCCGCTACTGATCCTCCACTACTGCTCCTCTACTTTTGCTCCTCCACTACTAAAACTCCACAACTCCTACTCCACTACTACTACTCCACTACTCCAACTCCACTACTACTACTATTCCACTACTGTTACTCCACTACTGTCCCTCCACTACTACTACTACCACTACACTACTACCACTACACTGCTACTACTCCACTACTACTACTCCACTACTACTACTCCACTACTACTACTACTACTACTACTACTACACTACTATTACTACACTGCTACTACTCAATTACTACTACACTACTACTACTCCACTACTGCAACAAATCCACTTCTACTACACTACTACTACTCCACTGCTACTACTCCACTACTGCTACTACTCCACTACTGCAACACATCCACTTCTACTTCACTGCTACTACTCCACTACTACTCCACTGCTACTACTCCACTACTACCACTCAACTACTGCTACTCAACTACTATTACTCCACTGTTGCTACTCCACCACTGCTCGTCCACTACTACTACTCCAATACTCCTACTCCACTACTCGTACTACTCCACTACTGATCCTCCACTTCTGCTCCTCTACTTTTGCTCCTCCACTACTACAACTCCACAACTCCTACTCCACTACTACTACTCCACTACTCCTACACCACTACTCCTACTATTCCACTACTGTTCCTCCACTACTGCTCCTCCACTACTGCTACTCCACGACTACTACTCAACTACTACTCTCCACTACTACTAGTCCACTACTACTACTCCACTACTGCTACTCCACTACTACTACTCCACTGTTACTAATCCACTGCTACTACTCCACTACTACTACTCCACTACTACTACTCCACTACTACTACACTGCTACTACTCCACTACTACTACACTGCTACTACTCCACTATTACTCCACTACTACTGCTAATACTACACTTCTACTACACTACTACTACTACACCACTACTACTATTACTCTACCTCTACTCCACTGATAATAATCAACTACTGCTACTCCACTACTACTACTCCACTGTTACTAATCCACTGCTACTACTCCACTGCTACTACTCCACTGCTACTACTCCACTACTGCTACTCCACTGCTCCTCCACTACTGCTCCTCCACTACTGCTACTCCACTACTACTACTCTGCTACTGCTCCTCCTCTACTGCTCCTCCACTAAAACTACTCAACTACTCCTACTCCACTACTACTACTCCACTACTCCTACTCGACTACTCCTACTACTCCACTACTGATCCTCCACTACTGCTCCTCTACTTTTGCTCCTCCACTTCTAAAACTCCACAACTCCTACTCCACTACTACTACTCCACTACTCCTACTCCACTACTCCTACTATTCCACTATTGTTCCTCCACTACTGTTCCTCCACTACTGCTACTCCACGACTACTACTCCACTGCTACTACTCCACTACTGCTACTCCACGACTACTACTCCACTACTACTACTCCACTGCTCCTCCACTACTGCTCCTCCACTACTGCTACTCCACTACTACTACTCTACTACTGCTCCTCCTCTACTGCTCCTCCACTACAACTACTCAACTACTCCTACTCCACTACTACTACTCCACTACTCCTACTCCACTACTCATACTACACCACTACTGATCCTCCACTACTGCTCCTCTACTTTTGCTCCTCCACTACTAAAACTCCACAACTCCTACTCCACTACTACTACTCCACTACTCCTACTCCACTACTCCTACTATTCCACTACTGTTCCTCCACTACTGCTACTCCACTACTGCTACTCCAATACTACTACTCCACTACTACTAATCCACTACTACTACTACTACTCCACTACTACTCCACTGCTACTACTCTACTACTCCACAACTGATACTCCACTGATACTACTCCACTACTGATACTCCACTACTACTACTCCACTACTACTACTACTACTACTACACTACTACTACTACACTGCTACTACTCAATTACTACTACACTACTACTACTCCACTACTACTACTACACTACTACTACTCCACTGCTACTACTCAACTACTGCTACTACTCCACTACTACTCCACTGCTACTACTCCACTACTGCAACAAATCCACTTCTACTCCACTGCTACTACTCCACTACTACTCCACTGCTACTACTCCACTACTACCACTCAACTACTGCTACTCCACTACTATTACTCCACTGTTACTAATCCACTACTGCTACTCCACTGCTACTACTCCACTAATGCTACTACTCCACTACTACTCCACTGCTACTACTCCACTACTGCAACAAATCCACTTCTACTCCACTGCTACTACTCCACTACTACTCCACTGCTACTACTCCACTACTACCACTCAACTACTGCTACTCCACTACTATTACTCCACTGTTACTAATCCACTACTGCTACTCCACTACTACTACTAAACTACTCCTACTCCACTACTACTACTCCACTACTGCTCGTCCACTACTACTACTAAACTACTCCTACTCCACTACTACTACTCCACTACTCCTACTCCACTACTCGTACTACTCCACTACTGATCCTCCACTACTGCTCCTCTACTTTTGCTCCTCCACTACTACAACTCCACAACTCCTACTCCACTACTACTACTCCACTACTCCTACTCCATTACTCCTACTATTCCACTACTGTTCCTCCACTACTGCTACTCCACTACTGCTACTCCACTACTACTACTACTACCCCACTACTACTACCCCACTACTACTACTCCACTGCTACTACTCTACTACTCCACAACTGATACTCCACTGATACTACTGCACTACTGATACTCCACTACTACTACTCCACTACTACTACTCAAATACTACTACACTACTACTACTCCACTGCTACTACTCTACTACTCCACAACTGATACTCCACTGATACTACTCCACTACTGATACTCCACTACTACTACTCCACTACTACTCCACTACTGCTACTACTCCACTACTACTCCACTACTACTACTACTCCACTGCTACTACTCCACTACTGCTACTACTCCACTACTACTCCACTACTACTACTACTCCACTGCTACTACTCCACTACTGCTACTACTCAACTACTACTCCACTACTACTACTCCACTACTGATACTCCACTGCTACTACTCCACTACTACTACTACTCCACTGCTACTACTCCACTACTGCTACAAATCCACTTCTACTCCACTGCTACTACTCCACTACTGCTACTACTCCACTACTATTACTCCACTGCTACTACTCCACTACTGCTACTACTCCACTACTACTCCACTGCTATTACTCCACTACTGCAACAAATCCACTTCTACTCCACTGCTACTACTCCACTACTACTACTACACTACTCCTACTCCACTACTGTTCCTCCACTACTACTTCTCCACTACTACTACTCCATTCCTACTACTCCACTGCTACTACTCCACTGCTACTACTCCACTACTGCTACTACTCCACTACTACTCCACTACTACTACTACTCCACTACTGATACTCCACTGCTACTACTCCACTACTACTACTCCACTGCTACTACTCCACTTCTGCTACTACTCCACTACTACTCCACTGCTACTACTCCACTACTGCAACAAATCCACTTCTACTCCACTGCTACTACTCCACTACTACTCCACTGCTACTACTCCACTACTACTCCACTACTACTACACCACTACTACTACTCCACTACTACTATTCCTCTGTTACTACTACACTGATACTAATCAACTACTACTACTCCACTACTTCTACTCAACTTCTACTATTACACTGCTACTACTCCACTACTACCTCTCAACTACTGCAACACCACTACTATTACTCCACTGTTACTACTCCACTGCTACTACTCCACTACTATTCCACTGCTACTCTACTACTACTACTAGGGCAGGGTGATATCCTGTAGGACTAGGGCTGGATTATATCCTCTAGGAGTAGGGCTGGATGATATCCACTGCTCCACTACTACTCTACTACTACTACTCCACTTCTACTACTCCACTCTACTACTCCACTACTACTACTACTCTACTACTACTCCACTACTACTACTCCACTACTACTACTACTACACTACTCCTACTCCACTACTACTACTCCACTACTACTACTCCACTACTACTACACTACTACTACTCCACTACTACTACTCCACTACTACTACTCCTCTACTACTACTACATTACTCATACTCCTCTACTACTACTCCACTACTACTACTCCACTACTACTACTCCACTACTACTACTACACTACTCCTACTCCACTACTGTTCCTCCACTACTACTACTCCATTCCTACTACTCCACTGCTACTACTCCACAGCTACTACTCCACTACTACATGGAGAGAGACTGCTTTGGTAAAATATGCATACACAAAAACTAATTCCATCAACACAGAGATGCAGCGTTTCATTATCTATCGGTAATGACACACACACAGACACACACACACAGACAAACACACACACACACACACACACACACACAAACACAATCATTCTCTATTAATAATGAGTTCTATGAGTGAAGTCATCTAAAACATGATGAACCCTCCTCACACAGTGGGTACATCCCAAATGGCACCCTGTTTCCTACATAGTGCGCTTTTGACCAGAGCTCTGATCAAAAGTAGTGCACTAGAGATGGAATAGGGTGCTTTTTGGGACGAAAACATAGTGTGTACTGTGTAGCCTGTTTGTGTCAGTCTCAGCCCAGCACACACTATGTTGCTGACTGACTAGTGCTGGGTATCCTCTAGGGCTGGGTGATATCATCTAGGGCTGGGTGATATCCACTAGGTCTAGGGCAAGGTGACATCTACTACGGCTGGGTGATATCCACTAGGGCTGGATGATATCCTCTAGGACTGGGTGATATCCTCTAGGACTAAGACTGGGTGATATTGTCTAGGACTAGGACTGGGTGATATCCTCTAGGGATAGGGCTGGGTGCTATCCACTAGGGCTAGGGCTGGGTGATATCATCTATGGCTGGGTGATATCATCTAGGACTGGGTGATATCCGCTAGGACTAGGGCTGGGTGATATCCTCTAGGACTAGGGCTGGGTGATATCCTCTAGGGCTGGGTGATATCCTCTGGGACTAGTTCTGGGTGATATCCTATAGGGCCGGGTGATATCCACTAGGACAAAGGCTGGATGATATCCACTAGGGCTAGGGCTGGGTGAAATCCTCTAGGGCTGGGTGATATCCGCTAGGACTAGGGCTGGGTGATATCCTCTAGGGCTGGGTGATATCCTCTGGGACTAGTGCTGGGTGATATCCTCTAGGACTAGGGATTGGTGATATCCTCTACGACTGGGGCTGGATGATATCCTCTAGGTCTGGGTGATATCCACTAGGACTGGGGCTGGGTGATATCCGCTAGGACTAGGGCTGGGTGATATCCTCTAGGACTAGGGCTGGGTGATATCCTCTAGGGCTAGGGCTGGGTATTATCCTCTAGGGCTGGGTGATATCCACTAGGACTAGGGCTGGGTGATGTCCACTAGGGCTGGGTGATATCCACTAGGACTGGGTGATATCCACTAGGACTAGGGCTGGGTGATGTCCACTAGGGCTGGGTGATATCCACTAGGACTAGGGATTGGTTATATCCTCTAGGACTAGGGATTGGTTATATCCTCTAGGACTGGGGCTGGATGATATCCTCTAGGTCTGGGTGATATCCACTAGGACTAGGGCTGGGTGATATCCACTAGGGCTGGGTGATATCCACTAGGGCTGGGTGATATCCACTAGGACTAGGGCTGGGTGATATCCACTAGGGCTGGGTGATATCCACTAGGACTAGAGCTGGGTGATATCCACTAGGGCTGGGTGATATCCACTAGGGCTGGGTGATATCCACTAGGACTAGAGCTGGGTGATATCCGCTAGGACTAGGGCTGGGTGATATCCTCTAGGACTAGGGCTGGGTGATATCCTCTAGGAGTAGGGCTGGATATTATCCTCTAGGGCTGGGTGATATCCTCTAGGGCTGGGTATTATCCTCTAGGGCTGGGTGATATCCACTAGGACTAGGGCTGGGTGATGTCCACTAGGACTGGGTGATATCCACTAGGACTAGGGCTGGGTGATATCCACTAGGACTAGGGCTGGGTGATATCCTCTATGGCTGGGTGATATCCACTAGGACTAAGGCTGGGTGATATCCTCTAGGGCTGGGTGATATCCTCTAGGGCTGGGTGATATCCACTAGGGCTGGGTGATATCCTCTAGGACTAGGGCTGGGTGAAATCCTCTAGGGCAGGGTGATATCCACTAGGGCTAGGGCTGGGTGATATCCACTAGGGCTGGGTGATATCCACTAGGACTAGGGCTGGGTGATATCCTCTAGGGCTGGGTGATATCCACTAGGACTAAGGCTGGGTTATATCTACTAGGGCTGGGTGATATCTGCTAGGACTAGGGCTGGGTGATATCCGCTAGGACTAGGGCTGGGTGATATCCACTAGGACTAGGGCTGGGTGATATCCTCTAGGGCTGGGTGATATCCTCTAGGGCTGGGTGATATCCTCTAGGGCTGGGTGATATCCTCTAGGGCTGGGTGATATCCTCTGGGACTAGGGCTGGGAGATATCCTCTAGGGCTTTATGTTTGTATTGCATCAGGGAAGTTAGCTGCTTGTGAACCCCTGTCATTTGGATTATGTCCCAAATGGCACCCTATCCCCTATATAGTGCATTACATTTGACCAGGCTCCATAAGGTTATGGTCAAAAGTAGTGCACTACATAGGGGATAGGGTGCCATTTGGGATTCAACCCTAGGTCTGTCACAGCAGGGATTTGTTGGGGAATGAGAATTTGGGGGATGGCAATTTGGGATGGCAATTTAGAAATCCCCAAAGTGTGTATCGTAAAACTGTTTAGATTTAGTGAGTGAGTGAGTGTGTGTGTGTGTGTGTGTGTGTGTGTGTGTGTGTGTGTGTGTGTGTGTGTGTGTGTGTGTGTGTGTGTGTGTGTGTGTGTGTGTGTGTGTGTGTGTGTGTGTGTGTGTGTGTGTGTGTGTGTGTGTGTGTGTGTGTGCGAAAGGTAAGCCCTAGCTGACTCCTATGATTGAATCCTTCACCAGATCTCACATCACAGTCACCTTGTACAGCCATGAAATGCTCAAAGAATGGAAGTGTGTTTCCTCTGTTTCCACTGTTTATCTACCTATCTATGTTAGCAAACTATTTGATTGTTGTACATCTGACACACACACACACACACACACACACACACACACACACACACACACACTATTATCACAATCTTCATAACAGGTTTTTAATGAAACACCATTCTTGTCAACTTCAATATGTTTCAATAGAACATCAGTTATATTCTTAATTATTTAATCCTTATCTTTAAATGAATGACAGAGGACAGATGTTCAGCTGTCTTGACTATTTATGAATGGAGAGGAGATATATCTGTTAATGCAATTTTGGATCTGTGTTGAAACATATCTATAGCAGAACAGCAAACGCTCAAATACATTTACAGAACTTCTGGTCATTTCCTTGCCTTAGTACCTGACTTGAAGAAAAAAAGTGTTTTTGAATACAAATGTGAATACAAAAAATGCACTGTTAAGTGTGTTGTTCACAGATCATAGCACATTGTTTTCATCAGAAGAGAAATGTGTGCAATTGTGTTCAATACTACTGCACTAAATTCTCGATCACCACGTCAGTGTCACGCCATGTACAATATATGGAAAGATCTAGGCAATCTGTCTGAATGATAGATTTCTTACAATATTACGGACATGCGGAGATACAGAGAATGAATTTGGGTTACTTCTAAGTAGCTTTGGATTCTTCTAAGTCATCATCTTCGACAGTGTGACCTTCCATTATAGGGCTTTGCTTTGGTGTGGATTGAAGCCTGCACATAAGGATTCCCAAACCAAATTTGGCCCACGTGTGGTTTTATTTGGCCCCACAAGATTTCTGAGCAAAAAAAAAAATTGGGGGGGGAGGGGGGGGGGGGCACAATAGACTAAAAACACCAGGAACTCAGCTCCAATTGATTTTAATGTAAGAAATTGTTTGGTGAAATATGCATGAAAGGAGAGTAATGTCCCATAATTCTGCACATTTTGAAAGTTTTACTTCCAATTTGGATCGTCATGATTCAGTGACCGCATAGAACATGATCTACTGGGATTTTAAATGACAGACTAACTTTCTGTTTTGTCTGCTTGGACTCAAGAGATGAGAATGGTTGTGTTAATCTTTTGCAGGTAGTCATGTTCTTTAGCAATTTTGACGGTATAATATCGTTTTGATAAATGCTTTTATGTTTTGAGAAGGCAACTACACTTTGAAAACGCATTTACAGTTTTTTTTGTAAAAAGCCACAGAGTTCTGTGTCATGTGAACTCTTGTTTTGAAAATCGACAACATTATTCCAAAAAATGCTTATCTGCATTTGAGAAAAACTGTAACTCAACACATTTCCATTGAAGTAAAAGCATTGCTCTTGCTTCCTTACATGTGGCTGGAGTCCATCTGTATTGGTTGGTAAAGGGCTCCATCTGCTGTTGATTCTCTGTACTACGCTCCAGGCAGACAGCCCAGTCATCTGTGTACTAATGGACTAGTAATGAGAAGTTTGCCTCTTTTTACTGACTCTGATCTTTTAGACTTGTTCAGTTAAAAAAATATATATATATTTTGTTTGTTTGAGTCAGTAATGCCCAGAGCACACAGGACCGGCGAACGATGAACTCAAAACAAAAGAGTCATGATGATTCTACAAGCCTCTTATTCACGTCTTTCACCGTATGGGGCTTATTGGAGCTGTCATTTGTGACTGAGAATTGTAAAAGTTTGTTTTAAACAATGTACATTTGTTGATTGCTAGGTCATACAAATAAGACACATTTTCAGAGCAATAGGTTGGAGATGGCTTTACTGTGATATGACTGAGGTGACTGATATGACTGATATGACTGATATGACTGATATGACTGTTATATGACTGAAATAGCTGATAGTGAGTCAGCCCCAGTGGATCCAGTGAGTCAGCCCCAGTGGATCCAGTGAGTCAGCCCCAGTGGATCCAGTGAGTCAGCCCCAGTGGATCCAGTGAGTCATCCCCAGTGGATCCAGTGAGTCAGCCCCAGTGGATCCAGTGAGTCAGCCCCAGTGGATCCAGTGAGTCAGCCCCAGTGGATCCAGTGAGTCATCCCCAGTGGATCCAGTGAGTCAGCCCCAGTGAATCCAGTGAGTCAGCCCCAGTGGATCCAGTGAGTCAGCCCCAGTGGATCCAGTGAGTCAGCCCCAGTGGATCCAGTGAGTCAGCCCCAGGGATCCAGTGAGTCAGCCCCAGTGGATCCAGTGAATCAGCCCCAGTCAGAAATATCTGGCACAACCCCCCATTCCAATCCCAGATCAGACAAGAATTGTTGCTCATTGCATCCTATTATTTTTGTTTTCATTTTTCATTTTTTTTCATTTAAAATAAATTCTTATTATTATATTATTTATTTGTCTTAATTTTAGGAGGTAGATCAGCTTTAATATTGCAAATAAAGCTGATCTACCTCCTTTGCTTCCATCAATGTAATTATCTGCATCACTTACAATCCCCCATATATATTTTTTGCAAATATATATATATATATATATATATATATATATATATATATATATATATACGTATACATACATACACATAAACATACATACATACATACATACACATATAAATACATATATATACACATGCATACATACATATAAATACATATAAATACATATATATACATATCCTTTTATGTACACAGTCAATTTTACAATAGTTCTATTTTGTTTGTTTTTACTCCTCTACCCTCAACCTCTCCCATCATTTTCATGACGTCCATCCGGTTTGCTTCTATATTCAATGTCTTTCAAACTGTGCTCTTTCACAAAAGTTCTTAACCTATAACCTATATACTTCTTATGGACACAGTATGTTTTACATTATTAGTTATCTTGTTGTTATTAGTTGTTGTTATTAGTCCCAAACTTCAGCTCCATTCAACACCTCCCATCTATCTCTTAATACCATCCATATTGGATTTCTACTTGCCATATATTTTTCAACTGTACTGTGATGTTTCACAAAAGTTCTGAACCTTTCTATTCTCATTGTTTCTACAGATTGGAAATTGAAAATAAACATTTTTGCTAAGAGTATTGTTATATTATTGATCGATTGACTATGACTTTTCAGATCACCCAGTAGTGCTATCTGCAGGGATAGCTCCAGGTAAATATTGCAATTCTTCCGCCATTCCTGGACCTGTGACCAAAATCAAGCTACAAATGGACAGTACCAAAACAAATGATCTAATTCGCAGCAAAATCTGCAGATCTGGGAAGATTATATCCCCCATATAAATAACATTCTATTGGTTGCAAGAATTTTGTACAATAATTTAAATTGAAAAATTATACGTTTTGAATCCGGCGTTGTTTTGCTTATCAGTTCATAAACTATGTGCCATGGAATCGGTACGTCAAAAATCTCTTCCGTCAACAGTGAAGAGGCAACTCCGGGATGCTGAACTTCTAGGCAGAGTTGCAAAGAAAAAGCCATATCTCAGACTGCCCATCTTAATCTTTTCTTTGTATTGGCCAGTCTGAGATATGGCTTTTTCTTTGCAACTCTGCCTAGAAGGTCAACATCCCGGAGTCGCCTCTTCACTGTTGACGTTGAGACTGGTGTTTTGCAGGTACTATTTAATGAAGCTGCCAGTTGAGGACATGTGAGGCATCTGTTTCTCAAACTAGACACTCTAATGTATTTGTCCTCTTGCTCAGTTGTGCACCGGGGCCTCCCACTCCTCTTTCTATTCTGGTTAGAGACTGTTTGTGCTGTTCTGTGAAGGGGTGTAGTACACAGCGTTGTACTAGATCTTCAGTTTCTTGGCAATTTCTCGCATGGAATAGCCTTAATTTCTCAGAACAAGAATAGACTGACGAGTTTCAGAAGAAAGTTATTTGTTTCTGGCCATTTTGAGCCTGTAATCAAACCCACAATTGCTGATGCTCCAGATACTCAACTAGTCTCAAGAAGGCCAGTTGTATTGCTTCTTTAATCAGCACAACAGTTTTCAGCTGTGCTAACATAATTGCAAAAGGGTTTTCTAATGATCAATTAGCCTTTTAAAACGATAAACTTGGATTAGCAAACACAACGTGCCATTGGAACACAGGACTGATGATTGCTGATAATGGGCCTCTGTACGCCTGTGTAGATATTCCATTAAAAATCAGTCGTTTCCAGCTACAATAGCCATTTACAACATTAACAATGTCTACACTGTATTTCTGATCAATTTGATGTTATTTTAATGGACCAAAAAATTTGCTTTTCTTTCGAAAAAAATGACATTTCTAAGTGACCCCAAACTTTTGAACGGTAGTGTACGTTTTTTCAGCAGCATACTATGATCGATAACGTCAAAAGCCACAGTGAAGTCTGACAAAACACCTTTTTTCTTTACCTTCATTTAACTAGGCAAGTCAGTTAAGAACCAAATTCTTATTTACAATGACGGCCTACCAAAAGGCAAAAGGCCTCCTGCGGGGACGGGGGCTGGGATAAAAAAATATATATATAGGACAAAACACACATCACGACAAGAGAGACACCACAACACTACATAAAGAGAGACACCACAACACTACATAAAGAGAGACACCACAACACTACAGTACATAAAGAGAGACACCACAACACCACATAAAGAGAGACACCACAACACTACAGTACATAAAGAGAGACACCACAACACTACAGTACATAAAGAGAGACCTAAGACAACAACATAGCATGGCAGCAACACATGACAACACAGCATGGTAGCAACACCACATGACAACAACTTGGCAGCAGCACAACATGGTAGCAGCACAAGACATGGTACAAACATTATTGGGCACAGACAACAGCACAAAGGGCAAGAAGGTAGAGACAACAATACATCACGCGAGGCAGCCACAACTGTCAGTAAGAGTGTCCATGATTGATTCTTTGTTGATAGTGCCTCTGGATTTCCTGTCTCTGTTTCCTGTCTGGGACAGTAAATAGATGTATTTGATTGATTAAGTGATTGTATCAAAAAGGATTAATTAAAACATGAAACAAATAGGTGCGGCAGGTAGCTTAGTGGTTAAGAGCGTTGTGCCAGTAACCGAAAGGTCGCTGGTTCTAATCCCCGAGCCGACTAGGTGAAAAATCTGTTGATGTGCCCTTGAGCAAGGCACTTAACCCTAGTTGCTCTGGATAAGAGTGTCTGCTAAATGACTAAAATATAAAAATACCCAGACTCACTCCACTCGCCCAGGGGCTTGGGTTCCCTGTGGTTGTAGTTATACCTAAATGCTGTAGTGTTTGCTAGGTAGCCTAGGTACAAGTCCTAACAGGCCCTGAGCATGAGCCCAGTGTCCCAGTGTTTACACCCACACCTCAGACGTTCCCCTCTCTCTAACCTCCTGGCCTTGCCACGGGTGTCTGCAAGAGTCATTTTATTTTATTAGCAATTTCTCTCAGTCAGTCATCAGTCATTTGTGTAAGTGCCGTGCATGTTGAATGCCGTGCACGCCTATAAGCGTGCTGAAAGTCTGTTGTTTACTTATTTACTGTAAAATAGTATCTGGTCAAACACCATTTTTTCCAAAAGTTTAATAAGGGTTGGTAACAGGCTGATTGGTCGGCTATTTGAGACAGTGAAGGGTGCTTTTCTATTCTTGGGTAGCGGAATGACTTTTGCTTCCCTCCAGGCCTGAGGGCACACACATTTTTGATTGAAGAAATGGCAAATAGGAGTGGCAATATCGTCCGCTATTATCCTCAGTAATTTTCAATCCAAGTTGTCAGACCCCGGTGGGTTGTCATTGTTGACAGACAACAATACTTTTTTCACCTCTTCCACACTCACTTTACGGAATTCAAAATTACAACGCTTGTCTTTTATAATTTGGTCATTTATACTTGGATGTGTAGGTTCGGTGTTTGTTGCTTGCATGTCTTGCCTAAGTTTGCTACTCTTGCCAATGAAAAAATCATTAAAGTAGTTGGCAATATCAGTGGGTTTTGTGATGAATGAACGATCTGATTCAATGAATGATGGAGCTGGGTTTGCCTTTTTGCCCAAAATTTCATTTAAGGTGCACAAAGCTTCTACTATCATTCTTTACATAATTTATCTTTGTTTCATAGTATAGTTTCTTCTTCTTTTTGTTCTGTTTTAGTCACATGATTTCTCAATTTGCAGTAGGTTTGTGCAGCCAGACATATTTGCCATTCCTTTTGCCTCATCCCTCTCAACCACATCATTTTCCAACTCCTCATCAATCCACGGGGATTTAACAGTTTTTAACGTGTCATTTTCTTAATGCATGCATGCTTATTAGTAACTGGAGTAAGCAATTTCATAAATGTGTCAAGTGCAGCGTCTGTCTGCTCCTCATTACACACCATGGACCAGCATATATTCTTTACATCAACAACATAGGAATCACTTCAAAACCTTTTGTAGGACCTCTTATACACTATATTAGGCCCAGCCTTTGGAACTTTGGTTTTCCTAGATATGGCTACCATATTGTGATCAGTACATCCGATGGATTAGGATACAGCTTTGAAGCTGATTTCTGCTGCAGATGTGATCAATACATGTGAATGATTTCATTCCTGTGCTGTTTGTAAATACCCTGGTTGGTTAACTGATAACCGGAACCAGGTTGCAGACACTGGTTACAGTTTGAAGCTTTTTCTTGAGTGGGCAGCTTGGTGAAAGCCAGTCAATATTTAGGTCACCCAGAAAATATACCTCTGTTGATATCACATACGTTATCAAGCATTTCACACATATTATCCAGATACTGACTGTTAGCACTTAGTGGTCGATAGCAGCTTCTCACAAGAATGGGCTTCAGGTGAGGCAGGTGAACCTGTACCCATATTAATTATTATTATTTGACATGAGATCATCTCTTTTATTTTATTTATTTTATTTCACCTTTATTCAACCAGGTAAACCAGTTGAGAACAAGTTCTCATTTACAACTGCGACCTGGCCAAGATAAAGCAAAGCAGTGCGATAAAAACAACAACACAGAGTTACATATGGGGTAAAACAAAACAAAGTCAAAAATACAACAGAAATAAATATATATACAGTGTGTGCAAATGTAACAAGTTATGGAGGTAAGGCAATAAATAGGCAATAGTGCAAAATAATTACAATTAGTATTAACACTGGAATGATAGATGTGCAAGAGATGATGTGCAAATAGAGATACTGGGGTACAAATGAGCAAAATAAATAACAATATAGGGATGAGGTAGTTGGGCAGGCTAATTTCAGATGGGCTGTGTACAGGTGCAGTGATCGGTAAGGTGCTCTGACAACTGATGCTTAAAGTTAGTGAGGGAGATAAGTGTCTCCAGCTTCAGAGATTTTTGCAATTTGTTCCAGTCATTGGCAGCAGAGAACTGGAAGGAATGGCGGCCAAAGGAGGTGTTGGCTTTGGGGATGACCAGTGAGATATACCTGCTGGAGCGCAGACTACGGGTGGGTGTTGCTATGGTGACCAATGAGCTAAGATAAGGCGGGGATTTGCCTAGCAGTGATTTATAGATGGCCTGGAGCCAGTGGGTTTGGCGACGAATATGTAGTGAGGACCAGCCAACAAGAGCGTACAGGTCACAGTGGTGGGTAGTATATGGGGCTTTGGAGACAAAACGGATGGCACTGTGATAGACTACATCCAATTTGCTGAGTAGAGTGTTGGAGGCTATTTTGTAAATGACATCGCCGAAGTCAAGGATCGGTAGGCTAGTCAGTTTTACGAGGGCATGTTTGGCAGCATGAGTGAAGGAGGCTTTGTTGCGAAATAGGAAACCGATTCTAGATTTAACTTTGGATTGGAGATTCTTAATGTGAGTCTGGAAGGAGAGTTTACAGTCTAACCAGACACCTAGATATTTGTAGTTGTCCACATACTCTAGGTCAGACCCGTCGAGAGTAGTGATTCTAGTCGGGTGGGCGGGTGCAAGCAGCGTTCGGTTGAAGAGCATGCATTTAGTTTTACTAGTGTTCAAGAGCAGTTGGAGGCTACTGAAGGAGTGTTGTATGGCATTGAAGCTCGTTTGGAGGTTTGTTAACACAGTGTCCAATGAAGGGCCAGATGTATACAAAATGGTGTCGTCTGCGTAGAGGTGGATCTGAGAGTCACCAGCAGCAAGAGCGACGTCATTGATATACACAGAGAAAAGAGTCGGTCCAAGAATTGAACCCTGTGGCACCCCCATAGAGACAGGCATAGGTCCAGACAACAGGCCCTCCGATTTGACACATTGAACTCTATCTGAGAAGTAGTTGGTGAACCAGGCGAGGCAGTCATTTGAGAAACCAAGGCTATTTAGTCTGCCAATAAGAATGCGGTGGTTGACAGTCGAAAGCCTTGGCCAGGTCAATGAAAAAGGCTGCATGGTACTGTCTATTATCGATCGCGGTTATAATATCGTTTAGGACCTTGAGCGTGGCTGAAGTGCACCCATGACCAGCTCGGAAACCGGATTGCATAGCGGAGAAGGTACGGTGGGATTCGAAATGGTCGGTGATCTGTTTGTTGACTTGGCTTTCAAAAACTTTTGAAAGGCAGGGCAGGATGGATATGGGTCTGTAACAGTTTGGATCTAGAGTGTCACCCCCTTTGAAGAGGGGGATGACCGCGGCAGCTTTCCAATCTCTGGGGATCTCAGACGTTACGAAAGAGAGGTTGAACAGGCTAGTAATAGGGGTTGCGACAATTTCGGCGGCTAGTTTTAGAAAGAAAGGGTCCAGATTGTCTAGCCCAGATGATTTGTAGGGGTCCAGATTTTGCAGCTCTTTCAGAACATCAGCTGTCTGGACTTGTGTGAAGGAGAAGCGGGGGGGGCATGGGCAAGTTGCAGCGGAGGGTGCAGAGCTGGTGGCCGGGGTAGTGGTAGCCAAGTGGAAAGCATGGCCAGCCGTAGCAAAATGCTTGTTGAAATTCTCGATTATTGTAGATTTATCGGTGGTGATAGTGTTTCCTAGCCTCAGTGCAGTGGGCAGCTGGGAGGAAGTGCTCTTATTTTCCATGGACTTTACAGTGTCCCAAAACTTTTTGGAGTTAGTGCTACAGGATGCAAATTTCTGTTTGAAAAAGTTAGCCTTTGCTTTCCTGACTGCTTGTGTATATTGGTTCCTAACTTCCCTGAAAAGTTGCATATCGCGGGGGCTATTTGATGCTAATGCAGTACGCCACAGGATGTTTTTGTGCTGATCAAGGGCAGTCAAGTCTGAGGAGAACCAGGGGCTATATCTGTTCTTAGTTCTGTATTTTTTGAATGGGGCATGTTTATTTAAGATTGAGAGGAAATTACTTTTAAAGAACAACCAGGCATCCTCTACTGACGGAATGAGATCTATATCCATCCAGGATACCTGGGCCAGGTCAATTAGGAAGGCCTGCTCGCTGAAGTGTTTTTGGGAGCGTTTGACAGTGATGAGGGGTGGTCGTTTGACCGCGGACCCGTTACGGACGCAGGCAATAAGGCAGTGATCGCTGAGATCCTGGTTGAAGACAGCGGAGGTGTATTTAGAGGGTAAGTTAGTCAGGATGATATCTATGAGGGTACCCATGTTTACGGATTTAGGGTTGTACCTTGTAGGTTCGTTGATAATTTGTGTGAGATTGAGGGCATCTAGTTTAGATTGTAGGATGGCCGGGGTGTTAAGCATATCCCAATTTAGGTCACCAGGCAGTACGAACTCTGAGGATAGATGGGGGGCAATCAATTCACATATGGTGTCCAGGGCACAGCTGGGGGCTGAGGGGGGTCTGTAGCAAGCGGCAACAGTGAGAGATTTATTTCTGGAAAGGTGGATTTTTAGAAGTAGAAGCTCAAACTGTTTGGGCACAGACCTGGATAGTGTGATAGAGCTCTGCAGGCTATCTCTACAGTAGATTGCAACTCCACCCCCTTTGGCAGTTCTATCTAGACGGAAAATGTTATAGTTGGGGATGGAAATTTCAGAATTTTTGGTGGCCTTCCTAAGCCAGGATTCAGACACTGCTAGAACATCAGGGTTGCGGAGTGTGCTAACGCAGTGAATAACTCAAACTTAGGAAGGAGGCTTCTGATATTTACGTGCAGAAAACCAATACTTTTACGGTTACAGAAGTCAACAAATGATAGCTCCTGGGGAGTAGGAGTGATACTGGGGGCTGCAGGGCCTGGGTTAGCCTCTACATCACCAGAGGAACAGAGGAGGACTAGAATAAGGATACGACTAAAGGCTTTAAGAACTGGTCTTCTAGTGCGTTGGTTACATAGAATAAAGGGGTCAGTTCTCCGGGTGTTGTAGAAAAGATTCAGGGCATTATGTACAGAAAAGGTAAGCTTTACTGGAATGTAGTTCTGAATATAGACCGCAACACCACCCCCATTGGCATTTCTGTCTTTTCTGTAGAACTTATAGCAACGTATTGCTACCACTATATCACCAAAGGTATTATCTAAGTGAGTTTCAGAGATAGTCAGTATATGAATGTCATCTGTTACTAGCAAGTTATCGATTTCATTAACCTTGTTTCTTAGGCTACATATTTTAATTTGGGCTATTTTTAACACTTTTCTGGGATGCTTGATTGTTTTGATTACTTTACTGAGTGGCTTATCAGAAGCAGACATGACAGTGATATTTATGTTTGCTGATAGTGCAGGGTGATATGACTGTGTTATGACTGCTGTGACTTATATGACTGTGATATGTCTGATAAGACTGATATGACAGATATGACTGATATAACTGTGATATTACTGATATGACTGTGATATGACTGTGATATGACTGTGATATGACTGTGATATGAATGTAATATGACTGTGATATGACTGATATGACTGATATGACCCCCGTGTAGCTCAGTTGGTAGAGCATGGTGCTTGCAACGCCAAGGTTGTGGGTTCGTTTCCCACGGGGGGCCAGGGGGGCCAGTATGAAATGTATGCACTCACTAACTGTTAGTCGCTCTGGATAAGAGCATGTGCTAAATGACTAAAATGTAAAAATGTAAATATGACTGTGATGTGACTGTTATGACTGTGATGTGACTGGTATGACTATAATATTAATGATATGACTGTAATATGAATGTGATATGACTGTGATATGAATATGATATGACTCATATAACTGAAATGACTGTGATATGACTCATATAACTGATATGACTCTTATGACTGTGATATGTGGCTTTTTTTTCCCTCCTTGAGTTAAATACACTGACTGTATCACTCGATAAGACACATGCATACAAACACAAGATAACATGCGCATTATACACACATGTACACATGGATTTTGAGCTATAGATATGTGGTAGTAGAGTTGAGGCCTGAGGGCACACACTTAATATGTTGCGAAATCTGTTATGAATGTATTGTAATGTTTTTAAAATGTATAACTGCTTAATTTTGCTGGACCCCAGGAAGAGTAGCTGCTGCCTTGACAGAGGGATGTTATGTTAGCTAGCTGGCTATGACTATCCAACACAACACTGGAACTCTTCTAAATCAAAGGTAAGCTTTTGGTTTTACTAATTTATTGCCACCGGGGCCCGCCGGTGTATCTGCTAAACCGTTAACTGACTATACACTGTAAAGTTATTGCATGTTTGTAGCGGGTTTACTAACGCGTTAGTTCTATTAGCTATGCTGACGATGACGTTTCTTTAGCTAGTATGGTGACAATAATGTAGTCTGTGTGTAGCGGTTATGATATGTTTTGCTTGGAAAGGTTTTTTTCACCTGGTCACATACAGCTGATGTGTTTTGCATTGAAGTCCACAAGCGAATGGTTCTAAGGGGGAGAGTAAAAGTAATTGAAAGTAATCAGATGACTTACTGAGTTAGGGTAACCCAAAAGTTACTGATTACAATGTTGGACAGGTAACTAGTATCTGTAACAGATTACATTTAGAAAGTAACCTAGCCAACCCTGACTATAAAGTAAAGCAATAGAGATGCACAATTGATGCAAAACTGTCTAGAAGCATATACAGTGCCTTCGGAAAGTATTCAGACCCCTTGACTTTTTCCACATTTTGTTACGTTACAGCCTTATTCTCAAATGTATTAAATAAATACAAATCCTCATCAATCTACAAACAATACTCCATAATGACAAAGTGAAAACAGGTTTTTAGAAATTGTTGCAAATGTATTACAAATAAAAACAGAAATACCTTATTTAAATAAGTATTCAGACCCTGATGAGACTCGAAATTGAGCTCAGGTGCATTCTGTTTCCATTGATCATTGTTGAGATGTTTCTACAACTTGATTGGAGTCCACCTGTGGTAAATTCAATTGATTAGACATTATTTGGAAAGGCACACACCTGTCTATATAAAGTCCCACAGTTGACAGTGCATGTCAGAGCAAAAACCAAGACATGAGGTCGAAGGAATTGTCCGTAGTGCTCCGAGACAGGATTGTGTCGAGGCACAGATCTGGGGAAGGGTACCAAAACATTTCTGCAGCATTGAAGGTCCCACTTCCTCTCTCTCTCTATGTCTCTCTCTCCGTCTCCAACTTCCTCTCTCTCTCTATGTCTCTCTCTCTGTCTCCCACTTCCTCTCTCTCCGTCTCCAACTTCCTCTCTCTCTCTATGTCTCTCTCTCTCTCTCTGTCTCCCACTTCCTCTCTCTCTGTCTCCCACTTCCTCTCTCTCTCTATGTCTCTCTCTCTGTGCCTCCCACTTCCTCTCCCTCTCTGTCTCTCACTTCCTCTCTCTCTCTATGCCTTTCTCTCCGCCTCCCACTTCTTCTCTCTCTCTATGTCTCTCTCTCCATCTCCCACTTCCTCTTTCTCTCTCTGTCTCCCACTTCCTCTCTCTCTCTGTCTCTCTCGCCGTCTCCCACTTCCTCTCTCTCTCCGACCCCCACTTCCTCTCTCTTTCTCTCCATCTCCCACTTCCTCTCTCTCTATGTGTCTCCCACTTCCTCTCTCTCTATGTGTCTCCCACTTCCTCTCTCTCTATGTGTCTCCCACTTCCTCTCTCTCTATGTGTCTCCCACTTCCTCTCTCCATCTCCCACTTCCTCTCTCTCTATGTGTCTCCCACTTCCTCTCTCTCTCTGTCTCTCTCGCTGTCTCCCACTTCCTCTCTCTCTCTGTCTTCTACTTCCTCTCTCTCTCTCTCTCTGTCTGTCTCCCTCTTCCTCTCTCTCTCCCACTTCCTCTCTCTCTATGTCTCTCGCTCGTCTCCCACTTCCTCTCTCTCTCTATGTCTCTCTCTCTGCCTCCCACTTCCTCTGCCTCTCTGTCTCTCTCTCTGTCTCCCACTTCCTCTCTCTCTCTATGTCTCTCTCTCCGTCTCCAACTTCCTCTCTCTCTCTATGTCTCTCTCTCTGTCTCCCACTTCCTCTCTCTCCGTCTCCAACTTCCTCTCTCTCTCTATGTCTCTCTCTCTGTCTCCCACTTCCTCTCTCTCTCTATGTCTCTCTCTCTGTGCCTCCCACTTCCTCTCCCTCTCTGTCTCTCACTTCCTCTCTCTCTCTATGTCTCTCTTGCCGTCTCCCACTTCCTCTCTCTCTCCGTCTCCCACTTCCTCTCTCTCTCTCTCCATCTCCCACTTCCTCTCTCTCTATGTGTCTCCCACTTCCTCTCTCTCTATGTGTCTCCCACTTCCTCTCTCTCTATGTGTCTCCCACTTCCTCTCTCTCTATGTGTCTCCCACTTCCTCTCTCTCTCTCCATCTCCCACTTCCTCTCTCTCTATGTGTCTCCCACTTCCTCTCTCTCTCTGTCTTCTACTTCCTCTCTCTCTCTCTCTCTGTCTGTCTCCCTCTTCCTCTCTCTCTCCCACTTCCTCTCTCTCTATGTCTCTCGCTCGTCTCCCACTTCCTCTCTCTCTCTATGTCTCTCTCTCTGCCTCCCACTTCCTCTGACTCTCTGTCTCTCTCTCTGTCTCCCACTTCCTCTCTCTCTCTATGTCTCTCTCTCCGTCTCCAACTTCCTCTCTCTCTCTATGTCTCTCTCTCTGTCTCCCACTTCCTCTCTCTCCGTCTCCAACTTCCTCTCTCTCTCTATGTCTCTCTCTCTGTCTCCCACTTCCTCTCTCTCTCTATGTCTCTCTCTCTGTGCCTCCCACTTCCTCTCCCTCTCTGTCTCTCACTTCCTCTCTCTCTCTATGTCTCTCTTGCCGTCTCCCACTTCCTCTCTCTCTCCGTCTCCCACTTCCTCTCTCTCTCTCTCCATCTCCCACTTCCTCTCTCTCTATGTGTCTCCCACTTCCTCTCTCTCTATGTGTCTCCCACTTCCTCTCTCTCTATGTGTCTCCCACTTCCTCTCTCTCTATGTGTCTCCCACTTCCTCTCTCTCTCTCCATCTCCCACTTCCTCTCTCTCTATGTGTCTCCCACTTCCTCTCTCTCTCTGTCTTCTACTTCCTCTCTCTCTCTCTCTCTGTCTGTCTCCCTCTTCCTCTCTCTCTCCCACTTCCTCTCTCTCTATGTCTCTCGCTCGTCTCCCACTTCCTCTCTCTCTCTATGTCTCTCTCTCTGCCTCCCACTTCCTCTGACTCTCTGTCTCTCTCTCTGTCTCCCACTTCCTCTCTCTCTCTGTCTCCCACTTCCTCTCTCTCTCTATGTCTCTCTCTCCGTCTCCAACTTCCTCTCTCTCTCTATGTCTCTCTCTCTGTCTCCCACTTCCTCTCTCTCCGTCTCCAACTTCCTCTCTCTCTCTATGTCTCTCTCTCTGTCTCCCACTTCCTCTCTCTCTCTATGTCTCTCTCTCTGTGCCTCCCACTTCCTCTCCCTCTCTGTCTCTCACTTCCTCTCTCTCTCTATGTCTCTCTCTCCGCCTCCCACTTCTTCTCTCTCTCTATGTCTCTCTCTCCATCTCCCACTTCCTCTTTCTCTCTCTGTCTCCCACTTCCTCTCTCTCTCTGTCTCTCTCGCCGTCTCCCACTTCCTCTCTCTCTCCGTCTCCCACTTCCTCTCTCTCTCTCTCCATCTCCCACTTCCTCTCTCTCTATGTGTCTCCCACTTCCTCTCTCTCTATGTGTCTCCCACTTCCTCTTTCTCTCTCTGTCTCCCACTTCCTCTCTCTCTCTGTCTCTCTCGCCGTCTCCCACTTCCTCTCTCTCTCTGTCTTCTACTTCCTCTCTCTCTCTCTCTCTGTCTGTCTCCCTCTTCCTCTCTCTCTCCCACTTCCTCTCTCTCTATGTCTCTCTCTCTGCCTCCCACTTCCTCTGCCTCTCTGTCTCTCTCTCTGTCTCCCACTTTCTCTCTCTCTCTGTCTCCCACTTCCTCTCTCTCTCTATGTCTCTCTCTCCGTCTCCAACTTCCTCTCTCTCTCTATGTCTCTCTCTCTGTCTCCCACTTCCTCTCTCTCCGTCTCCAACTTCCTCTCTCTCTCTATGTCTCTCTCTCTCTGTCTCCCACTTCCTCTCTCTCTCTATGTCTCTCTCTCTGTGCCTCCCACTTCCTCTCCCTCTCTGTCTCTCACTTCCTCTCTCTCTCTATGTCTCTCTCTCCGCCTCCCACTTCTTCTCTCTCTCTATGTCTCTCTCTCCATCTCCCACTTCCTCTTTCTCTCTCTGTCTCCCACTTCCTCTCTCTCTCTGTCTCTCTCGCCGTCTCCCACTTCCTCTCTCTCTCCGTCTCCCACTTCCTCTCTCTCTCTCTCCATCTCCCACTTCCTCTCTCTCTATGTGTCTCCCACTTCCTCTCTCTCTATGTGTCTCCCACTTCCTCTTTCTCTCTCTGTCTCCCACTTCCTCTCTCTCTCTGTCTCTCTCACCGTCTCCCACTTCCTCTCTCTCTCTGTCTTCTACTTCCTCTCTCTCTCTCTCTCTGTCTGTCTCCCTCTTCCTCTCTCTCTCCCACTTCCTCTCTCTCTATGTCTCTCGCTCGTCTCCCACTTCCTCTCTCTCTCTATGTCTCTCTCTCTGCCTCCCACTTCCTCTGCCTCTCTGTCTCTCTCTCTGTCTCCCACTTCCTCTCTCTCTATGTGTCTCCCACTTCCTCTCTCTCTATGTGTCTCCCACTTCCTCTCTCTCTCTCCATCTCCCACTTCCTCTCTCTCTATGTGTCTCCCACTTCCTCTCTCTCTATGTGTCTCCCACTTCCTCTCTCTCTATGTGTCTCCCACTTCCTCTCTCTCTCTGTCTCTCTCGCTGTCTCCCACTTCCTCTCTCTCTCTGTCTTCTACTTCCTCTCTCTCTCTCTCTCTGTCTGTCTCCCTCTTCCTCTCTCTCTCCCACTTCCTCTCTCTCTATGTCTCTCGCTCGTCTCCCACTTCCTCTCTCTCTCTATGTCTCTCTCTCTGCCTCCCACTTCCTCTGCCTCTCTGTCTCTCTCTCTGTCTCCCACTTCCTCTCTCTCTGTCTCCCACTTCCTCTCTCTCTCTATGTCTCTCTCTCCGTCTCCAACTTCCTCTCTCTCTCTATGTCTCTCTCTCTGTCTCCCACTTCCTCTCTCTCTGTCTCCAACTTCCTCTCTCTCTCTATGTCTCTCTCTCTGTCTCCCACTTCCTCTCTCTCTCTATGTCTCTCTCTCTGTGCCTCCCACTTCCTCTCCCTCTCTGTCTCTCACTTCCTCTCTCTCTCTATGTCTCTCTCGCCGTCTCCCACTTCCTCTCTCTCTCCGTCTCCCACTTCCTCTCTCTCTCTCTCCATCTCCCACTTCCTCTCTCTCTATGTGTCTCCCACTTCCTCTCTCTCTATGTGTCTCCCACTTCCTCTCTCTCTATGTGTCTCCCACTTCCTCTCTCTCTATGTGTCTCCCACTTCCTCTCTCTCTCTCCATCTCCCACTTCCTCTCTCTCTATGTGTCTCCCACTTCCTCTCTCTCTCTGTCTCTCTCACTGTCTCCCACTTCCTCTCTCTCTCTGTCTTCTACTTCCTCTCTCTCTCTCTCTCTGTCTGTCTCCCTCTTCCTCTCTCTCTCCCACTTCCTCTCTCTCTATGTCTCTCGCTCATCTCCCACTTCCTCTCTCTCTCTATGTCTCTCTCTCTGCCTCCCACTTCCTCTGCCTCTCTGTCTCTCTCTCTGTCTCCCACTTCCTCTCTCTCTCTGTCTCCCACTTCCTCTCTCTCTCTATGTCTCTCTCTCCGTCTCCAACTTCCTCTCTCTCTCTATGTCTCTCTCTCTGTCTCCCACTTCCTCTCTCTCCGTCTCCAACTTCCTCTCTCTCTCTATGTCTCTCTCTCTGTCTCCCACTTCCTCTCTCTCTCTATGTCTCTCTCTCTGTGCCTCCCACTTCCTCTCCCTCTCTGTCTCTCACTTCCTCTCTCTCTCTATGTCTCTCTCTCCGCCTCCCACTTCTTCTCTCTCTCTATGTCTCTCTCTCCATCTCCCACTTCCTCTTTCTCTCTCTGTCTCCCACTTCCTCTCTCTCTCTGTCTCTCTCGCCGTCTCCCACTTCCTCTCTCTCTCCGTCTCCCACTTCCTCTCTCTCTCTCTCCATCTCCCACTTCCTCTCTCTCTATGTGTCTCCCACTTCCTCTCTCTCTATGTGTCTCCCACTTCCTCTTTCTCTCTCTGTCTCCCACTTCCTCTCTCTCTCTGTCTCTCTTGCCGTCTCCCACTTCCTCTCTCTCTCTGTCTTCTACTTCCTCTCTCTCTCTCTCTGTCTGTCTCCCTCTTCCTCTCTCTCTCCCACTTCCTCTCTCTCTATGTCTCTCTCTCTGCCTCCCACTTCCTCTGCCTCTCTGTCTCTCTCTCTGTCTCCCACTTCCTCTCTCTCTCTGTCTCCCACTTCCTCTCCCTCTCTATGTCTCTCTCTCCGCCTCCCACTTCCTCTCCCTCTCTATGTCTCTCTCTCCGTCTCCCACTTCCTAACACAGGAACACAGGTTATAGATGCCTTAGCTGCACAACTGGTGTCAAGGATTCGACCTCTGACCTCTATATCTACTTACAGCCCAGCAGCCCATTGTCAACATAGTTATATTAGGAGCATCCACAATTACTGTTGAACTATGTTATGTTGTCGAGACAACTGTATGTGTCTCTCTGACCTTCTCAAGGCTCACAGACCCCTTATTATATTATGTTGATGAGGAATAGCCGGGAGTACTGAGAGGGAAGGGGGCGCTGTGTGTGTGTGTGTGTGTGTGTGTGTGTGTGTGTGTGTGTGTGTGTGTGTGTGTGTGTGTGTGTGTGTGTGTGTGTGTGTGTGTGTGTGTGTGTGTGTGTGTGTGTGTGTGTGTGTGTGTGTGTGTGTGTGTGTGTGTGTGTGTGTGTGTGTGTGTGTGTGTGTGAGAGAGAGAATGATAGAGTTCTCTTTAGCGCACTCTGGATGGTTAATCCATCCCTGGGGCAGAAACAGTTCTGTAAGTCAGTCTGTCAGTCTAGGAGCAGAGGAGCTGTCCGTGGTCCACACAACAGCTGTCTAGCTAGCTTGTCCCCTACTCACTCTGTCCTGTCCTCCACACTCAAGAAAGGGCTATACACGTCACATCATTTAGTAAGTCCATTGTCTGCATGGTGACTAATCCTTATTCGGGTAAAAAAATGTGATACAAAAATATAATTTACATTTTAGCAGATGCTCTTATACAGAACGACTTACAGGAGCAATTAGGGTTAAGTGCCTTGCTCAAAGGCACATCTGTCATGTTCCAGATGGCCACATATTACAAATTATACACTGAACAAAACTATAAACGCAACATGTAAAGTGTTGGTCCCATGTTTCATGAGCTGAAATAAAATATTCCAGAAATGTTCCATACGCACAAAAAGCTTATTTCTCTAAAATGTAGTGTACAAATGTGTTTACATTCCTGTTAGTGAGCATTTCTCCTTTGCCAAGATAATCCATCCACCTGACAGGTGTGGCATATCAAGAAGCAGATTAAACAGGATGATCATTACACAGGTGCACCTTGTGCTGGGGACAATAAAAGGCCACTCTAAAATGTGCAGTTTTGTCACACAACACAATGCCACAGATGCCACAAGTGTTGAGGGAGCGTGCAATTGGCATGCTGACTGCACGAATATCCACCAGAGCAGTTGCCAGAGAATTGAATGTTAATTTCTCTACCGTAAGCCGCCTCAAACGTTGTTTTAGAGAATTTGGCAGTACATCCAACTGGCCTCACAACTGCAGACCACGTATATGGCGTGTGGGTGAGCGGTTTGCTGATGTCAATGTTGTGAACAAAGTGCCCCATGGTGGCGGTGGGGTTATGGTCTGGGCAGGAATAAGCTACGGACAACGAAACACAATTGCATTTTATCTATGGCAATTTGAATGCACAGAGATACCGTGACGAGATCCTGAGGCCATTTGTCATCCACCGCCATCACCTCATGTTTCAGCATGATAATGCACAGCCATGATAATTTCACAAGGATCTGAAAAAGTCCCAGTTCTTCCATGGCCTGCATCCTCACCAGACATGTCACCCATTGAGCATGTTTGGGATGCTCTGGATCGACATGTACAACATCGTGTTCCAGTTCCCGCCAATATCCAGCAACTTCGCACAGCTATTGAAGAGGTGTGGAACATTCGACAGGCCACAATCAACAGCCTGATCAACTCTATACAAAGGAGTGTTGCGCTGCATGAGGCAAATGGTGGTCACACCAGATACTGACTGGTTTTCTGATCCCACGCCCCTTCCTCTTTTTTAAGGTATCTGTGACCAACAGATGCATTTCTGTATTCCCAGTCATGTGAAATCCATAGATTAGGGCCTAATGAATTTTTTTGCAATTAACTGATTTCCTTATATGAACTGTAACTCAGTAAAATCGTTTAAATTGCTGCATGTTGCCTTTATATATTTGTTCAGTATAATTACACAGAAGCCTAAGACTAATATTGCATTTCTACTTTTTCACTAGGTGGCAGTGAGAGAGAATGCACAGCCAGACAGTCACGGACAGCTTTAAAAATATCTCCATGTCTTATTACATTGGACACCATGCTTTTGGACAGTAAATATACTACGCTGTCATTTTGAAATGAGGAGTGTTTCTAAATCATTAAGTAGCCAAATTACATGTTCTCCCCTTGCTGATATGCGAATTTGTATCGAGTTAATAAAGTAGAATTCCAAATGACAGATCAATTAGTGATAGACAAGTTACTTAATACACCTTTTAACAGAGCTATCGGGCTTTCAGTAAAATATTTTTCAAGTGGACATGACACTCCCACAAATCACTGTTCTGTTTTTCTTTGATATGGTGTAACATTTCCCGCCACGTATTGAATGTATAGGTCGATTACTGTCCCTGTTTATTATAGGTTATTCGGTTTAGGACGTGGTTCTGAGGGCGCTGTGGAGTGTATGGACTATAAGCAGATGGCCTTACCGGTTGTGCATTGTATTTATTTAGCTTTTCGTTTGTCTAGTGTAATTGGATATGGCAGGCCCTAGCTCTGTCGCTGCATGCATCCCTCTCCCTCTCTCTCTCTCTCCCTCCCCCATCTCTCTCCAACCCCCCCTCCATCCACCCTCTCTCTCTCCAACCCCCCCACCCCACCCTCTTTCTCTCTCTCTCTGGTTAATTGGTACACTGACATCAGGATTATTTGTTACAGTTGAAGGCTCTATCTCCGACAATGTGGACATCAACCTGGGATATATAATTTTCTGTGACTATTTCCCAGTGACTTTTTACACACCATACCAAGCAAGGTAAGACTTGACTATTTAAAACATTTGTGCGTAAATATGTAGTTTTTCTGCAACCTTTGTGCACGATATGAATGAATACAGACTTGGTTATCTGTCACATCAAGGTGTCTCACTTTTGAAATATTGTCGCTCTGATATTGACAAATGGAATGACATTATCGCCCGACAGAATCACGGTATTTCTCAACTTCAGAGAACTATCGGACATAGCATGAAAGGACCATGTAACAATTTCACCGGTCACAGCGCAGTGCCGCTAACATCGTCCTTATAGCGTTACATAAATGCCGTAGGATAAACGGTTTCGTAACATGTTTTGAAATAACTGCGTGTTTTCTTTACATTTCGAATTGTATTACGAGGTGATATATTTGCTCGCGTGTCTATTATGTTTATGATAGGCGATTGACTGTCTTAGAATTGGTAAAGCAACGGCAAAAGTATCGAAGTTAAAGTCACCGGACTGAAGGGAGCGGGCTGTGATTCTATCCCCGTTCCACAGAACACCTTGCTCTCTCGCTCTAATTCGATTCCACCTTCTGAGCTTTTCCGTGCCATTGGCTATGGCGCTGTCCCTACTCACGACATATTTTTTTACAGACGTTAGTAGTTTATTGAGATTTAGCACACGCACGTATCTATTGTTTGCGCGGCTGAAAGACCGATGCAGTGTCGTGGAAAGACGATGGCGCCGCGTGGCACGAGGAGCCTGTCCGGATGCGGCTCCGCTGTTTGCCTCATTCATTTCCAAGCCTAATTGATCACAATCCCATTGATTCAATTATGTACTGTCTTGGAGAGAGTACACATTTATACATGCTAGTCCTACTTGTTTTTACCTCATGGCTTTTGTTCATTTGACTCTGTGTTTATTCTATAGGGTACTTTACTAAGTCATGGTGATTCTGATCCGTTATAAGATGTAGGCCTAAGCCTATCTATGTTTGTTGTAAAAGTAGGATTTCAGTTAGTTGGAAATGATCAATATTGTAGGCTGGCTACTTTTATATTTAGAATGCTTTGTGATTAGGCCCACAGTCAGAGCTCTGAGCCATAAGCCGTATTAACAGACTGCATGCTGCATGCAGGAGGATTTCATCACTGCCAGGGTTTTAATTTGAATAGGCATACTTTTGTAGCAAAGCTATTTGGAAATCATTGGCATTATTTTGTCAAATAACCTCTCCAAAAAAAAAAAAAAGTAAAAGCAGAGTTCAGGTATAAGGATAATGACTTGGAACCCTTATTATGGCCAGCACACAATATGTGTTTCTGGTTTCTGGGAATAGGGTGAAAGCCTCTAACACCTATAGGGTGTGTGTGTGTGTGTGTGTGTGTGTGTGTGTGTGTGTGTGTGTGTGTGTGTGTGTGTGTGTGTGTGTTTGTGTGTGTGTGTGTGTGTGTGTGTGTGTGTGTGTGTGTGTGTGTGTGTGTGTGTGTGTGTGTGTGTGTTTGTGTGTGTGTGTGTGTGTGTGTGTGTGTGTGTGTGTGTGTGTGTGTGTGTGTGTGTGTGTGTGTGTGTGTGTGTGTGTGTGCAGAGAGATTACATTAATATGGGAGTTTAATCTGAGGGGGTTGTGTGAGCACATACTTCCATTTCAAAGTATCCAATCTATTTATAGCCTCAGACAAACAAGACAGAAAAATGCTTTTGGGTTTGATCCTGTCGTCAGCTTGGAGGAAGGCTCCAGTAAATGATCAGTTTGGAGGAAGGCTCCAGTAAATTATCAGTCTGGAGGAAGGCTCCAGTAAATTATCAGTCTGGAGGAAGGCTCCAGTAAATTATCAGTCTGGAGGAAGGCTCCAGAAAATTATCCGTTTGGAGGAAGGCTCCAGTAAATTATCAGTCTGGAGGAAGGCTCCAGTAAATTATCAGTTTGGAGGAAGGCTCCAGAAAATTATCCGTCTGGAGGAAGGCTCCAGTAAATTATCAGTCTGGAGGAATGCTCCAGTAAATTATCAGTCTGGAGGAAGGCTCCAGTAAATTATCAGTTTGGAGGAATGCTCCAGTAAATTATCAGTCTGGAGGAAGGCTCCAGTAAATTATCAGTCTGGAGGAAGGCTTCAGTAAATTATTATGATTAGAAGGATAAGATAGATACACTTAGCTGAGTTTATAGGCATAGTGCATGGGGCACGCTCACGCAGTTTGCAGTTCAAAGCATGTGGAGACTGTTGAGCCCTACAGTGGTACGATACTGTATGGATACTGTAATGTGTATAGTCCCACTGTACTGTAGAGGTGGTATGTACGGGTTTTGGAGTGTGTCCCAAATGGCGCCCTATTCCATACAGGCCCTATAGGCACTAGTCTAAAGTAGTGTACTATATAGGGAATAGGGCACCATTTGGGACACATCTAATAGTGTGTAGAAGTGGTTTATGGGTCTGTATTAATGTAAACCTCTAGTGTGAACAATTGGGAGTGCATCTCAAATGGCACCTTATTCCCTATAGTTGAACAAGGCTCGGGTCAAAAGCAGTGCACTTTGTAGGGGGTGTCATTTGGGACGTTGAGATATTGATCTCATCCTTGCATGTAGTCCCAGCGGCACCAGCGACCAGCCCTAGGCTCTCCGTGTGTGTGTGTGTGTGTGTGTGTGTGTTTGTGGCACCAGCGACCAGCCCTAGGCTCTCCGTGTGTGTGTGTGTGTGTGTGTGTGTGTGTGTGTGTGTGTGTGTGTGTGTGTGTGTGTGTGTTTGTGGCACCAACTTGAGGCCTGCCATGTGGTTTCTAGGTTTCAGACTAAGCTGTTGTTCTGTGTCTCTACTGACTCCTGGTGTCATACGCTACATCACATGTTAAGATTAAAGATAGGATAGAGAGAGAGAGAGAGAGAGAGAGAGAGAGAGAGAGAGAGAGAGAGAGAGAGAGAGAGAGAGAGAGAGAGAGAGAGAGAGAGAGAGAGAGAGAGAGAGAGAGAGAGAGAGAGAGAGAGAGAGAGAGAGAGAGAGAGAGAGAGAGAGAGAGAGAGAGAGAGAGAGAGAGAGAGAGAGAGAGAGAGAGAGAGAGAGAGGTGTGTGAGTGTGAGAGAGGGAGATATAGTTATACTGTTGCATGTTCTTCTGGATCCTTTCTTGTACCACACTTCTCAAGTGTGTTGTTTGCCACTCCAATCCTCCTCAATGGGGAGTCATTTTCCATCAATGTCACTGCTCTTCTCTCTCTCTCTCTCTCCCTCCCACTCCCCCCCCCCTCTCCTTTCAGCTCTGCTTCCTTTGCTGCAAACTTTTTTCAAACTTTTTGAAATGTTCTCAGTTTATACGTCAGAAAATATTAGGCCTAAACTGCCGCAATAGAATATATTATAAGTCTACAATGTGAACACAAAAGAGAGTCTACTGCAAAATAATGCGTACTAGAATTGTAGAATAGAGACGTCAAACTGTAAGTGATGCAGGTCTAAGCCAGTCACTGCTGAAGAATGGGCATATTGTCCCTCTGTCTCGCTGTGCCACAGTATGACAGGAACAACAACACATTTTCCAAACAGCCTTTTTGGGTTTCTCAAACTCGGTCCCGGGGCCCCCAACTCATCATCGAGGTTTGATGATTTGAATCAGCTGTGTAGTGCGAGGGCAAAAAAACAAAACATGCACCTGGGGAGGCAGGATAGAGTTTGGGAAAGCCTGCTCTAGCTTACCTGGAGTGTCAGATGGGTGGGGGTTACACTTTCGGGACAATTGTATTGATCCATTAAGCCAGGCAGGCACAATCAAGCACAGATAAGGTATTTAAATTTTTCCAAATAGCATATGAATCCCCCAAATAGTACACTACTTTTGACCATTTACATGTAACGTTTTTTGTCATACACTCTTATCCAGAGCAAATTACAGGAGCAATTGGGGTTTAGTGCCTTGCTCAAGGGCACATCAACAGATTTGTTCACCTAGTCAGCTTGGGGATTTGAACTAGCAACCTTTCGGTTACTGGCCCAATGCTCTTAACCACTAGGCTACCTGCAGCCCCTGGGTCCATAGGGCTCTGGTCAAAAGTAGTGCACTAAATAGGGAATAGGGTGCTATTTGGGATGAAGCCCAGGTCTGTTTTCAACTCTACCGTCTCTTTTATATAAGATCGTCCCGGTTGGTTCTGGTTCTATCGACCAGAGGAATTTAGGTCAGTCTTAATTGATAATCAGACACATTTTAATTAGTGAGAGAAATGTGCTGTTCTGTTCTCTCTATCAGATGCACTCTCTTTTCCCTCTCTCTCTCTCTCTCTCTCTCTCTCTCTCTCTCTCTCTCTCTCTCTCTCTCTCTCTCTCAATCTCAGATGCAGTCTCTTAGCCTAGTAATTACTAGCTACTTTTCACTGTCTGACCCTGATGTCCAGGCATGCTAAAACAACATCTTGAAATAAAAGCCGTCCTTTTTTAATTGCATAATATGCCCTAAATCAATCAAATAAATTGCAAGAACAAATGCAGTTTCCACTCACTTTACTTTAATTATTTTATTATTTATTCTCAAATTATATTTGAGTGATTGTTGATACTAAGCCAGTTTGCTAATTGCTCAACACTAAAGTAAACTTTCAAGGCTGTGTGAATGAATGAATGCTTAATCTGTCTTGCTTTACAATTTTACAGCCCTACAAACAAAAGAAAGAGGAACATCTTTTCGTAATGGAAAACAAATATGGACTTAATTATGTCTACCAAACATATCTATCAAACACCTGTTTTGTAAACAGCAGGTCTGTCATTTTCCATTCAAAAACATGAATAAGATACTGTCACTGTCAGATATTGAGGGAAAACACATACTTTATTGCAATTTTTCTTTCATAACATTGGCCTTCAAGCCTGTACCTCTCCCCTGTTAGTGTGTAAGTGAAAGGGGTAGTGTGTGAGTGTGTAGCCTAAGTGAGGGGAAGGGTGTGTAAGTTGAGGGTATAGTGCATGAGTGTGTAAGTGAGGGTTGAAGTGTGTGTGTAGCCTAAGTGGAAGTTAGACCTCTGGGCCCTGTGATTCAGTGATGCTGAGATGCTGAGATGCTGGAGATCTAGAACTCTAGAAACTAGCAGAAGAGATGCTGGAGCTCTAGAACTCTAGAAGCTAGAGGAAGAGATGCTGGAGATCTAGAACTCAAGAAACTAGAGGAAGAGATGCTGTAGGTTCAGAGCTCTGGAACTCCAGAAACTAGAGGAAGAGATGCTGGAGCTCTTGAACTCTAGAAACTAGAGAAGGAGATGCTGGAGATTCAGAGATCTAGAACTCTAGAAGCTAGAGGAATAGATGCTGGAGCTTCAACGCTCTAGAACTCTAGAAGCTAGAGGAAGAGATGCTGGAGCTTCAGAGCTCTAGAACTCTAGAAACTAGAGGAAGAGATGCTGGAGCTTCAGAGATCTAGAAACTAGAGGAAGAGATGCTGGAGTTTCAGAGCTCTGGAAATCTAGAAGCTAGAGGAAGAGAAGTTCTCATTTCAAAGCCCTCTGAGCCCTCCGAGGGATAGCGTGGTGCAATGAAAGCTGCTAGAAATCTCTCTCTCTCTCTGGCATCAGATTGGAGGCTTACAGGTTAATGACTTACCTCAGGGAACAAATGGAGAAAAGCCCTTGTGCATAAGGAGCTTTATGACGTGTGTAGATCAACATTGGTAGAGTGCAATCTGAGATATATTACTGGGATAACACTATACTTAAAGCCTGCAGGTATAATGCAGTAAAGTGTTACCATTACTTGTAATAGCAATTATTGTGGATATGAGGGGCAGGTCTATGACCATATTAAATGCGAAGAGAAGTTCTTGAGGGTAGGACAGTATTACTGAATTGCCACGTTAAATCTTGGCAATGTTGGAGAAGCTACTCTGAAATCATACACTGTGAACAAAACATTAAGGACACCTTTCTAATATTGAGTTGCACTTCAATCTACACTGATTGAAGTGGATTTAACAAGTGACATCAATAAAGGATTGTAGCTTTCACATTACATTTTAGGCATTCAGCAGACGCTCTTATCCAGAGCGACTTACAGTTTGTGAGCGCATACATTTTTTCATGTTGGTCCACCGTGGGATTCAAACCCACAACCCTGGCGTTGCAAGCGCCATGCTCTACCAACTGAGCTACACGGGACTACCTTGTCAGTCTATGTCATGGAAAAAGCAGGTGTCCTTAATGCTTTGTACACTCAGGGTAGTTTATCAAGCTACCAATTACTTCACACTGGAAGAAGTTAAGCTCGAGTAAAGCTACCCTTAAGAAAAACAAAGTTTACTTACCTAAAGCTACTTGGAAAAAGTAATTCACTACATCCAAGCTACTTAAGTATATATACATCTGAAATGTCATAGACTACAAATTGCAAGAACAGATCACTCTGGGGTCAGGTGTTAACAGAATGTGTAATGTTATAAGTGAGAATTCGTCAGGTCTGATGCTGAAAAATAAAGGAAATGATGGCCGACTATTTTCTTCATTTTTTGCAAAACAAGTAGTGTGTAGTTCCAGTAGTTAGCTACACCGCTATATGGCAAAAAAAAGTATTGAACTTCTGAAAACACTACCAAGATTTGAATTGAGTTCAACTACCTTCAAGCTACTGCAAAATGTAGTTTAATTACTAGTTGAACTAGATGTAGTTCAATTACTCCCCAACACGTTAGTATGAGACATTTCATATAAACTGTATACAGTGCCTTCAGAAAGTATTCACACCGCTTGACTTTTCCCACATTATGTTGTGTTATAGCCTGAATTAAAGTGGATTAAATTGAGTGTTTTTGCAACTGGCCTACACACAATACCCCATAATGTCAAAGTGGAATAATGGTTTTTGAAATTTATACAAATTAATAAAAAATGAAAAGCTGAAATGTCTTGAGTCAATAAGTATTCAACCCCTTTGTTATGGCAAGACTAAATAAGTTCAGGAGTAAAAATGTGCTTAACAGGTCACATAATAAGTTGCATGGACTCACTCTGTGTGCAATAATAGTGTTTAACATGATTTGTTTATGACTACAAATTACAGCTCTGTACCCCACACATACAATTATCTGTAAGTTCCCTCAGTTGAGCAGTGAATTTCCCTTTGAGCATGGTGAAGTTATTAATTACACTTTGGGTGGTGTATCAAATACACCCAGTCACTACAAAGATACAGGCATCCTTCCTAACTCAGTTGCCAGAGAGAAAGGAAACTGCTCAGGGATTTCACCATGAGGCCAATGGTGACTTTAAAACAGTTTCAGAGTTTAATAGCTGTGATAGAACAGAGGATGGATCAACAACATTGTAGTTACTTCACAATACTAACCTAAATGACAGACTGAAAAGAAAGAAGCATGTACAGAATAAAAAACACATTATTGTTGCAAACATGCCTCCTGTTTGCAACAAGGCACTAAAATAATACTGCAAAAGAAATGTGGCAAAGCAATTCACTTTTTGTCCTGAGTACTAAGTGTTAATGTTTGGGGCAAATCCAATTCAACACATTACTGAGCACCACTCTTCATATTTTCAAGCATAGTGGTGGCTGCATCATGTTATTGGTATGCATGTAATCGTTATGGACTGGGGAGCTTTTCAGGATAAAAAAGAAACGGAATGGAGCTAAGTGCAGGCAAAATCCTAGAGGAAAACCTGGTTCAGTCTGCTTTCCAATAGACACTGGGAGATGCATTCACCTTTCAGCAGGACAATAACCTAAAACACAAGGCCAAATCTACACTGGAGTTGCTTACCAAGAACACAGTGAATGTTTCTGAGTGGCCGAGTTACAGTTTTGACTTAAATCTGCTTGAAAATCTATGGCAAGACCTGAAAACAATAATGGGCAAATGTTACACAATCCAGGTGTGGAAAGACTCCCAGCTGTAATCGCTGCCAAAGATGATTCTAACATGTATTGTCTCAAAGGGTTGAATACTTATCTAATCAAGATATATTAATGTTTTATTTTCCATGATTGATTTTCCAAATGTTAGAATTTTTCTTCCACTTTGACATTAGAGTAGTTTGTATTAAATCGTTGACAAAAAAAAATGACAATTAAATCTATTTTAATCTCACTTTGTAACACAACAAAATGTGGAAAAAGTCAAGGGGTGTGAATACTTTCTGAAGACATATATTAGTCATGTTCTTTTAATTTTTTTTATTTTACCCATCCCTCTTCGGAGGACACATATGTTGTTACTTTTTTTACAGCTTTTCTGCTACATATACATACATTTTACATATACATTTTACATACATGGTACTTTTTTATAAAGCAATCACATAACAATAATACATTACCAAACATAAGCTCTTTAATCCCACCCCTCAGCCACGCTCAGCCCATCCCACCTGTCACCATACACCCCCCCTCAGCCATGCTCAGCCCATCCCACCTGTCACCATACACCACCCCTCAGCCACTCTCAGCCCATCCCACCTATCACCATACACCACCCCTCAGCCACGCTCAGCCCATCCCACCTATAACCATACACCACCCCTCAGCCACGCTCAGCCCATCCCACCTATCACCATACACCACCCCTCAGCCACGCTCAGCTCATCCCACCTATCACCATTCACCCCCCCTCAGCCACGCTCAGCCCATCCCACCTATCACCATTCACCCCCCCTCAGCCACGCTCAGCCCATCCCACCTATCACCATACACCACCCCTCAGCCACGCTCAGCCCATCCCACCTATCACCATACACCACCCCTCAGCCACGCTCAGCCCATCCCACCTATCACCATACACCCCCCCTCAGCCACGCTCAGCCCATCCCACATATCACCATACACCCCCCCTCAGCCACGCTCAGCCCATCCCACCTATCACCATACACCACCCCTCAGCCACGCTCAGCCCATCCCACCTATCACCATACACCACCCCTCAGCCACGCTCAGCCCATCCCACCTATCACCATACACAACCCCTCAGCCACGCTCAGCCCATCCCACCTATCACCATACACCACCCCTCAGCCACGCTCAGCCCATCCCACCTATCACCATACACCACCCCTCAGCCACGCTCAGCCCATCCCACCTATCACCATACACCACCCCTCAGCCACGCTCAGCCCATCCCACCTGTCACCATACACCACCCTCGTTTGGTTTACATGTGCCATATATTTTTCAATTGTGCTGTGATATTTTACATACATTTTGAACCTTTCTAATCGTATAGTATCCACAGATTGTGAGCTAAAGATGAAAACCTTTCCTACGAGTATTATTATATTATTTATTGACTACTATGGCTTTCCAAATCGCCCAACACTGCTATTTGTAAGGTTCATTTTAAGTGAATGTTGTGATGTTTTTTTTTTACCATTCCTAAACCTGTGACCAGAAACAAGCTACATAGGGGCAATACCAGAATAAATGATCTAGTGATTCTGTCTCTTCACAGCAAAATCTATAGAGCTGAGATTGTTGTATGCCCCATATATATTGCATTCTGTTGTTGGCAAGAACTTTTTATAATAATTTAAATAGAAAAACTCTAAGTGTTGAATCAAGTGTTGTTTTTTGTACCAAATCATAAACCATGTGCCATGGAATAGGTACATCAAAAATCTCTTCACATTTATTTAGCAATCTGTATGGCGCAGCTGTCAACATTTTTGTCCTCAAATGAAACGGGTATATTTTTATATGTATGCTAATTCCTTTCAACCAATTTGTATCTTTAATATATGGCAGGCAAACAAGTTCCCTACCTTCTCCCTTTTCCACTTGCCTTCTTCATTTTTTGTGGTAATGCTGCAATCAGTTGGTTTGGATTGAGCAGACATGCCTATATATTTTTTATAGCTGCATATGTGACATAACTCCACCCTTTATATTCATAAGATCATTAATAAATATAATACAATAAAAATATAGAAATCCATAAAGAATGTTTTTTTTATTAATAAGTATATTTGAGTTTAACCACAACATTTGTTATAATATTTGTTCTATCTTTTCTGGAGTATAAAACTGAAATTGTAACCAGCTTCGTATGGCTTGTTTAAGAAAGGGCGATACTTTAAACAAAATTTCGTTTTCAATTAGTCAGAAATTAGAAGTTTTAATCTGTATAAAGGCAAAAAGGCCATTTTGAACAAAGGATGAGCCTCTCTTAATAATCTACTGTAGAACCATTCTGGGTTTAAGTATAATTTATGTATGAGTGAAGCTTTTAGTGAGATGTTTAAAGCTTTAATATTTAATAATTTTAGGCCCCCAAACTCATATTCATTATATAAATAGGCACGTTTCATTTCGAAATATTTTTTGCTCATATGATTTTTTTTTTAAACGAGTCGTCTGGAATAGGCAGCACCATTAGCAAGTAAGTAAGCTGTGATAGGACCAAAGAGTTAATCAATGTGATTTTTCCATAATTATCTATTTTTTGCAAACTTTCTATTGAAATTGATTGTGGTAAGTTCATTTATATTTTTTTGAGATGTGAATACCAAGTACGTCTACTTCGCCATCTGCCCATTTTATTGGTAAACTACAAGGTAGCGTAAACACTGTGTCTTTTAACAAAACCAATACGTTAATATGGTGCACTTGTCATAATTAGGTTTTAGTCCGGAGAGGTTAGAAAAGTGATCCAGATCTTCAATGAGACCGTTCAGGGATCCAGATTACGGATTTAAGAAAAAACTTGAGTCATCGGCGTACACTGACACTTTTGTTTTCATCCCCTGGATTTCTAAACAAGATGTTCTTGTTGGATCTAATTTTAGCTAGCTAGCATTTCAATGGCCATGATAAATAGATATGGAGACAACGGAGAGCCTTGTTTTACTCCTCTTAAATGCTCAATACTTTCTGAGAAGTAACCATTATTTACTATTTTACACCTGGGGTTGCTGTACATAACTTTAACCCATTGTATAAGAGATTCACCGAAATTAAAGTAATCCAGGCATTTATATATAAATTCTAGTCGTACTTTATCAAACGCCTTTTCAAAATCTGCTATGAAGACCAGGCCCGGTATCTTTGATGTTTCATAATGTTCAATTGTTTCAAGTAATTGTCATATATTATCGCCTATACAGTGAGGGAAAAAAGTATTTGATCCCCTGATGATTTTGTACGTTTGCCCACTGACAAAGAAATTATCAGTCTATAATTTTAATAGTAGGTTTATTTGAACAGTGAGAGACAGAATAACAACAAAAAAATCCAGAAAAACGCATGTCAAAAATGTTATAAAGTGATTTGCATTTTAATGAGGGAAATAAGTATTTGACCCCCTCTCAATCAGAAAGATTTCTGGCTCCCAGGTGTCTTTTATACAGGTAACGAGCTGAGATTAGGAGCACACTCTTAAAGGGAGTGCTCCTAATCTCAGTTTGTTACCTGTATAAAAGACACCTGTCCACAGAAGCAATCAATCAATCAGATTCCAAACTCTCCACCATGGCCAAGAACAAAGAGCTCTCCAAGGATGTCAGGGACAAGATTGTAGACCTACACAAGGCTGGAATGGGCTACAAGACCACCGCCAAGCAGCTTGGTGAGAAGGTGACAACAGTTGGTGCGATTATTCGCAAATGGAAGAAACACAAAATAACTGTCAATCTCCCTTCGGCCTGGGGCTCCATGCAAGATCTCACCTCGTGGAGTTGCTATGATCATAAGAACGGTGAGGAATCAGCCCAGAACTACACGGGAGGATCTTGTCAATGATCTCAAGGCAGCTGGGACCATAGTCACCAAGAAAACAATTGGTAACACACTACGCCGTGAAGGACTGAAATCCTGCAGCGCCCGCAAGGTCCCCCTGCTCAAGAAAGCACATATACATGCCCGTCTGAAGTTTGCCAATGAACATCTGAATGGTTCAGAGGAGAACTGGGTGAAAGTGTTTTGGTCAGATGAGACCAAAATCGAGCTCTTTGGCATCAACTCAACTCGCCGTGTTTGGAGGAGGAGGAATGCTGCCTATGACCCCAAGAACACCATTCCCACCGTCAAACATGGAGGTGGAAACATTATGCTTTGGGGGTGTTTTTCTGCTAAGGGGACAGGACAACTTCACCGCATCAAAGGGACGATGGGCGGGGCCATGTACCGTCAAATCTTGGGTGAGAACCTCCTTCCCTCAGCCAGGGCATTGAAAATGGGTCATGGACGGCTATTCCAGCATGACAATGACCCAAAACACACGGCCAAGGCAACAAAGGAGTGGCTCAAGAAGAAGCACATTAAGGTCCTGGAGTTGCCTAGCCAGTCTCCAGACCTTAATCCCATAGAAAATCTGTGGAGGGAGCTGAAGGTTCGAGTTGCCAAACGTCAGCCTCGAAACCTTAATGACTTGGAGAACATCTGCAAAGAGGAGTGGGACAAAATCCCTCCTGAGATGTGTGCAAACCTGGTGGCCAACTACAAGAAACGTCTGACCTCTGTGATTTCCAACAAGGGTTTTGCCACCAAGTACTAAGTCATGTTTTGCAGAGGGGTCAAATACTTATTTCCCTCATTAAAATGCAAATCAATTTATAACATTTTTGACATGCGCTTTTCTGGATTTTTTTGTTGTTATTCTGTCTCTCACTGTTCAAATAAACCTACCATTAAAATTATAGACTGATCATTTCTTTGTCAGTGGGCAAACATACAAAATCAGCAGGGGGATCAAATACTTTTTTCCCTCACTGTATATCATGTGATCATCTGGTCCTCTGTAGCTCAATTGGTAGAGCATGGCGCTTGTAACGCCAGGGTAGTGGGTTCGATCCCCGGGGCCACCCATATGTAAAAAATTTATGCAAACATGACTGTAAGTTGCTTTGGATAAAAGCGTCTGCTAAATGGCATATTATCATCCATATAAAAAAACCTGTCTGATCAGGATGAACAATATCATTTATTACAATCTCAAAGTATGCTAGGATTTTTCCAATGTCCTGTTTATTTCCTCTCTGAGGATGTGATGCATGTGGGTGTCCATTTTACAGGAAACACAACAATGCTAGAGAAGAAGAACCAACCTAGTGTTATACCCTACCGTCCCTCCTCCCCTCAAACCAACCTAGTGTTATAGACTACCGTCCCTCCTCCCCTCAAACTGTCCAGCAGGCCTCAAGTCATCCGAGGTAATGCAGTTGAACACAGGCAGGACTCTCTCATCTCTAATGTAGAACTACTCCCACCAAGATCTAGGTCAAATGGCTTGTCTAGTTAAAGACGCAGTCTTTGAAGCTGTTCAATGGTTGCTTCAATTCTAGCAGATACTCGTATTCAGAGCGACTTACAGTCAAGAGTAGAACTTATAAATGCTATATGAGCTTTTAGCGAAACCGTCTGTCTTTACTGTGATCAAAACATGTTTTTTTTACCCCATTGTTACAAACATTATATAGCTTAGTTAAAATTGTAATGTGGATGTCAAGGACTGTCAGTCTATTCATTTTGAGAGGGCTTACATTTCCCCAACCCCCTATCCCTCAGCTGTATACCAAAACAAGTGGTGTGGCCGCCATGTTGTTGTTTTTCAAATCCCAGAATGTAGCTTTAATCTTGTTAAGAGGAGAGGGTTGTTGCGCTGCATGGGCCCGGGCCTTTCAGAAAGAAGAAGGAAACACACTCTCACACACACACACACACACACACACACACACACACACACACACACACACACACACACACACACACACACACACTCACTCTCTCACACACACACACACACACACACACACACACACACACACACACACACACACACACACATACATACATACACACAAGAGAAAATGGGGTTAGCTGTTAGCCGTTAGCTGTTAGCTGGCTGCTGACGATGAACAAAAGCAAGTGATTGTTCTCTTATCCATTTTACTCCACTCAGGCTGACCCTAACCCTGACCATGACAGATAGGCTGAACAATTATGTCAAGCAGTTCCCTGACCATGACAGAGAGACGTTAGCAAAGCAAGCTCTCCTCTGCCCTCTCCTCCAATAGCTGCTACACGCTTAGATACACACGCACACACACACACACACACACACACACACACAGATACACTATCAGTTCAAGATGCCTGTACGTTCGGGATCTGACAGTAAATTGGTGGGTGACACTTTAGTTTGATTGTCCTCAATTGACACATTTATATTGAGTAGATGCTCAACAAACTATCAGTCCCATAGATAAGATATTATTAAATCAGCGATATTGTCATTAGTAAAATGAGAGCTCAACATCATTACCATAGGCTGGGGAAACTAAGCAATATTTATTGTGGATTCCCAGCCACTCATTCCAGGCTATGCCATAGATGGATTCTGTTCCTGGATGCTAGAATAGATGAGGTAGGCCTCCAGATAGATGTAGGTGTGGTTCTGGTGATGTGTGGTGATGTGTGGTGATGTGTGGTGATGTATGGTGATGTGTGGTGATGTGTGGTGATGTGTGGTGATGTGTGGTGATGTGTGGTGATGTGTGGTGATGTGTGGTGATGTGTGGTGATGTGTGGTGATGTGTGGTGATGTGTGGTGATGTATGGTGATGTGTGGTGATGTATGGTGATGTGTGGTGATGTGTGGTGATGTGTGGTGATGTGTGGTGATGTGTGGTGATGTGTGGTGATGTGTGGTGATGTGTGGTGATGTGTGGTGATGTGTGGTTGATGTGTGGTGATGTGTGGTGATGTGTGGTGATGTGTGGTGATGTGTGGTGATGTATGGTGATGTGTGGTGATGTGTGGTGATGTGTGGTGATGTGTGGTGATGTGTGGTGATGTGTGGTGATGTGTGGTGATGTATGGTGATGTGTGGTGATGTGTGGTGATGTGTGGTGATGTATGGTGATGTGTGGTGATGTGTGGTGATGTGTGGTGATGTGTGGTGATGTGTGGTGATGTGTGGTGATGTGTGGTGATGTATGGTGATGTGTGGTGATGTGTGGTGATGTATGGTGATGTGTGGTGATGTGTGGTGATGTGTGGTGATGTATGGTGATGTGTGGTGATGTGTGGTGATGTGTGGTGATGTGTGGTGATGTGTGGTGATGTGTGGTGATGTGTGGTGATGTATGGTGATGTGTGGTGATGTGTGGTGATGTGTGGTGATGTGTGGTGATGTGTGGTGATGTGTGGTGATGTATGGTGATGTGTGGTTATGTGTGGTGATGTGTGGTGATGTATGGTGATGTGTGGTGATGTGTGGTGATGTGTGGTGATGTATGGTGATGTGTGGTGATGTGTGGTGATGTATGGTGATGTGTGGTGATGTGTGGTGATGTATGGTGATGTGTGGTGATGTGTGGTGATGTGTGGTGATGTATGGTGATGTGTGGTGATGTGTGGTGATGTGTGGTGATGTATGGTGATGTGTGGTGATGTGTGGTGATGTGTGGTGATGTGTGGTGATGTGTGGTGATGTGTGGTGATGTATGGTGATGTGTGGTGATGTGTGGTGATGTGTGGTGATGTGTGGTGATGTATGGTGATGTGTGGTGATGTGTGGTGATGTGTGGTGATGTATGGTGATGTATGGTGATGTGTGGTGATGTGTGGTGATGTGTGGTGATGTATGGTGATGTGTGGTGATGTGTGGTGATGTATGGTGATGTGTGGTGATGTGTGGTGATGTGTGGTGATGTGTGGTGATGTGTGGTGATGTGTGGTGATGTATGGTGATGTATGGTGATGTGTGGTGATGTGTGGTGATGTATGGTGATGTATGGTGATGTGTGGTGATGTGTGGTGATGTGTGGTGATGTATGGTGATGTGTGGTGATGAGTGGTGATGTATGGTGATGTGTGGTGATGTGTGGTGATGTGTGGTGATGTATGGTGATGTGTGGTGATGTGTGGTGATGTGTGGTGATGTATGGTGATGTGTGGTGATGTGTGGTGATGTGTGGTGATGTGTGGTGATGTGTGGTGATGTATGGTGATGTGTGGTGATGTGTGGTGATGTGTGGTGATGTGTGGTGATGTATGGTGATGTATGGTGATGTATGGTGATGTATGGTGATGTGTGGTGATGTGTGGTGATGTATGGTGATGTGTGGTGATGTGTGGTGATGTGTGGTGATGTGTGGTGATGTGTGGTGATGTGTGGTGATGTATGGTGATGTGTGGTGATGTGTGGTGATGTGTGGTGATGTGTGGTGATGTGTGGTGATGTATGGTGATGTGTGGTGATGTATGGTGATGTGTGGTGATGTATGGTGATGTGGGTGATGTGTGGTGATGTGTGGTGATGTATGGTGATGTGTGGTGATGTATGGTGATGTATGGTGATGTGTGGTGATGTATGGTGATGTGTGGTGATGTATGGTGATGTATGGTGATGTATGTGTGACCTATGGATGACACATACCCATTGTGAATCCCATCTATCACTCTGTCCAATCAGCGCAGCTCGGCAGATGCAGACACATTTCAATTTCCAGGGAGGGGGGTTGGGGGTAGGGTAGGGTTGGGTTGGGAGGGGAGGGGAGGGGAGGGTGTGTGTATGTGTGTGTGTGTGTGTGTGTGTGTGTGTGTGTGTGTGTGTGTGTGTGTGTGTGTGTGTGTGTGTGACACTGGCGTGAATGAGGTCATTCTGCATACGACGTCATCAGAAAACACCATATTCCCTATATAGTGCACTACTTTAGACCAGTGACCATAGGGGAATAGGGTGCCATTTGGGACGCAGTCATCCACCCCCATCGCTTTTTCTCTTCTTTAATTACAGTTGGAGCTGAGTGGAATATTCAATGTGACTAGTATGAGAGAGAGAGAGAGAGAGAGAGAGAGAGAGAGAGAGAGGAGAGAGAGAGAGAGAGAGAGAGAGAGAGAGAGAGAGAGGGAGAGAGGGAGAGAGGTGATTGTCCTGTATAGTCTGAAACAGAGAGACCACAGAAAGATGGAGAGAGGAGGGGAGATGGAGAGAGGAGGGGAGATGGAGTAAAGATGGAGAGAGGAGGGGAAGATGGAGAGAGGAGGGGAGATGGAGAGAGGAGGGGAGATGGAGAGAGGATGGGAGATGGAGAGAGGAGGGGAGATGGAGAGAGGAGTGGAGATGGAGAGAGGATGGGAGGAGATGACCATGGTCATAATAGATGAAGAATGTTCCTCAGGCCTGGGAGTGGTGGGGGTCACACACA
>NC_139999.1:4571728-4736012 GCF_964263955.1 Coregonus lavaretus | reverse complement strand
ACTGAACAAACTTGTCATGAATAATGTGGTTTCTGTGGTGTTTCTCTGCTAGAGCTCTTCTCCACCATTCATCTCCTTCTTTATCTCCTTTCTTCCTGTCAGGTCCATATAATGACCAGTAACATAGGGGTTTGGCTGGTTGCATTGTTTGGGAAGAACTGTACTGTATGATTGAATGTTTGGGTACTGTATGCTTTAATGTTTGGATACTGTATGATTTAATGTTTGGGTACTGTATGATTTAATGTTTGGGTACTGTATGATTTAATGTTTGGGTACTGTATGATTTAATGTTTGGGTACTGTATGATTTAATGTTTGGGTTCTGTATGATTTAATGTTTGGGTACTGTATGATTGAATGTTTGGGTACTGTATGCTTTAATGTTTGGATACTGTATGATTGAATGTTTGGGTACTGTATGATTTAATGTTTGGGTACTGTATGATTTAATGTTTGGGTACTGAATGATTTAATGTTTGGATACTGTATTATTTAATGTTTTCCAAATAACATTGTTGTGGTTCTGATTTAAGGACGAGTGTAGAGGGAAAGCAAGCATGTAGGAGGTTTGGGCACTCAGTTGATTGGAACATAACGAAAACATAGGAAAACCTTAAAAACACCTACAGATTGATGTTTAGACAAAGGACATTTGCATATGAAGAATTTAATATTATGTTGTTTGAAAAAGGCTCATTATAGGTCTCTCCGGTTTCTTATCTGTCTCTGTTTAGTCTGGGAATCCTAATTTTACTAGACCTCCTAATTAAAAAAGGAATGGTCCACTGCTAGCAACAGCCATAGCAACAAGAACCACAGGAGACATGCCAAACAGAACAGAGAAATTACTGGTGTTTTTTTTTTATAGATTGACCTAGGTCAGAAAGTCAATATCCGATAATATATAAGTCTCCAGAGATCGCGTGAACATGAGCGTACACTGGGATGAAAAGAGACCAGCAGTTATCAAGCAGTTTTGGAATACCACTACAGGTGTGATTACCCCATCTAAACCAAGCAGTTTTGGAATACCACTACAGGTGTGATTACCCCATCTAAACCAAGCAGTTTTGGAATACCACTACAGTTGTGATTACCCCATCTAAACCAAGCAGTTTTGGAATACCACTTACAGGTGTGATTACCCCATCTAAACCAAGCAGTTTTGGAATACCACTACAGTTGTGATTACCCCATCTAAACCAAGCAGTTTTGGAATACCACTACAGTTGTGATTACCCCATCTAAACCAAGCAGTTTTGGAATACCACTTACAGGTGTGATTACCCCATCTAAACCAAGCAGTTTTGGAATACCACTTACAGGTGTGATTACCCCATCTAAACCAAGCAGTTTTGGAATACCACTTACAGGTGTGATTACCCCATCTAAACCAAGCAGTTTTGGAATACCACTACAGTTGTGATTACCCCATCTAAACCAAGCAGTTTTGGAATACCACTACAGTTGTGATTACCCCATCTAAACCAAGCAGTTTTGGAATACCACTTACAGGTGTGATTACCCCATCTAAACCAAGCAGTTTTGGAATACCACTTACAGGTGTGATTACCCCATCTAAACCAAGCAGTTTTGGAATACCACTTACAGGTGTGATTACCCCATCTAAACCAAGCAGTTTTGGAATACCACTACAGGTGTGATTACCCCATCTAAACCAAGCAGTTTTGGAATACCACTTACAGGTGTGATTACCCCATCTAAACCAAGCAGTTTTGGAATACCACTTACAGGTGTGATTACCCCATCTAAACCAAGCAGTTTTGGAATACCACTTACAGGTGTGATTACCCCATCTAAACCAAGCAGTTTTGGAATACCACTTACAGGTGTGATTACCCCATCTAAACCAAGCAGTTTTGGAATACCACTACAGTTGTGATTACCCCATCTAAACCAAGCAGTTTTGGAATACCACTACAGTTGTGATTACCCCATCTAAACCAAGCAGTTTTGGAATACCACTTACAGTTGTGATTACCCCATCTAAACCAAGCAGTTTTGGAATACCACTTACAGGTGTGATTACCCCATCTAAACCAAGCAGTTTTGGAATACCACTTACAGGTGTGATTACCCCATCTAAACCAAGCAGTTTTGGAATACCACTTACAGGTGTGATTACCCCATCTAAACCAAGCAGTTTTGGAATACCACTTACAGGTGTGATTACCCCATCTAAACCAAGCAGTTTTGGAATACCACTTACAGGTGTGATTACCCCATCTAAACCAAGCAGTTTTGGAATACCACTTACAGGTGTGATTACCCCATCTAAACCAAGCAGTTTTGGAATACCACTTACAGGTGTGATTACCCCATCTAAACCAAGCAGTTTTGGAATACCACTTACAGGTGTGATTACCCCATCTAAACCAAGCAGTTTTGGAATACCACTTACAGGTGTGATTACCCCATCTAAACCAAGCAGTTTTGGAATACCACTTACAGGTGTGATTACCCCATCTAAACCAAGCAGTTTTGGAATACCACTTACAGGTGTGATTACCCCATCTAAACCAAGCAGTTTTGGAATACCACTTACAGGTGTGATTACCCCATCTAAACCAAGCAGTTTTGGAATACCACTTACAGGTGTGATTACCCCATCTAAACCAAGCAGTTTTGGAATACCACTTACAGGTGTGATTACCCCATCTAAACCAAGCAGTTTTGGAATACCACTTACAGGTGTGATTACCCCATCTAAACCAAGCAGTTTTGGAATACCACTTACAGGTGTGATTACCCCATCTAAACCAAGCAGTTTTGGAATACCACTTACAGGTGTGATTACCCCATCTAAACCAAGCAGTTTTGGAATACCACTTACAGGTGTGATTACCCCATCTAAACCAAGCAGTTTTGGAATACCACTTACAGGTGTGATTACCCCATCTAAACCAAGCAGTTTTGGAATACCACTTACAGGTGTGATTACCCCATCTAAACCAAGCAGTTTTGGAATACCACTTACAGGTGTGATTACCCCATCTAAACCAAGCAGTTTTGGAATACCACTTACAGGTGTGATTACCCCATCTAAACCAAGCAGTTTTGGAATACCACTTACAGGTGTGATTACCCCATCTAAACCAAGCAGTTTTGGAATACCACTTACAGGTGTGATTACCCCATCTAAACCAAGCAGTTTTGGAATACCACTACAGGTGTGATTACCCCATCTAAACCAAGCAGTTTTGGAATACCACTACAGGTGTGATTACCCCATCTAAACATACTCTCTTTATCCTAAATACAGAGCGGTGGAAATTAGTACAGTATATACTGCAATGTACATGTGTTACCTTTACATCCAGGTTTACCCTTTGAACTGTTGGAAGCATATATAGAGTGTGGAACTTTCCTTCTTAATGTTTTACTTTACATCCAGACATTGGTTGAAATACAGTACCAGTCAAAAGTTTGGACACACCAACTCATTCAAGGGTTTTCCTTTATTTTTTACATTGCAGAATAATAGTGAAGACATCAAAACTATAAAATAGCACATACAGTTGAAGTCGGAAGTTTACATACACTTCGGTTGGAGTCATTAAAACTCGTTTTTTCAACCACTCCACACATTTCTTGTTAACGAACTATAGTTTTGGCAAGTCGGTTAGGACATCTACTTTGTGCATGACACAAGTCATTTTTCCAACAATTGTTTAAAGACAGATTATTTCACTTATAATTCACTGTATCACGATTCCAGTGGGTCAGAAGTTTACATACACTAAGTTGACTGTGCCTTTAAACAGCTTGGAAAATTCCAGCAAATAATGTCATGGCTTTGGAAGATTCTGATAGGCAAATTGACATAATTTGAGTAAATTGGAGGTGTACCTGTGGATGTATTTCAAGGCCTACCTTCAAACTCAGTGCCTCTTTGCTTGACATCATGGGAAAATCAAAAGAAATCAGCCAAGACCTCAGAAAAATAATGGTAGACCTCCACAAGTCTGGTTCATCCTTGGGAGCAATTTCCAAACGCCTGAAGGTACCACGTTCATCTGTACAAACAATAGTATGCAAGTATAAACACCATGGGACCACGCAGCCGTCATACCGCTCAGGAAGGAGACGCGTTCTGTCTCCTAGAGATGAACGTACTTTGGTGTGAAAAGTGCAAATTAATTCCAGAACAACAGCAAAGGACCTTGTGAAGATGCTGGAGGAAACAGGTACAAAAGTATCTATATCCACAGTAAAACAAGTCCTATATTGACATAACCTGAAAGGCCGCTCAGCAAGGAAGAAGCCTGCTCCAAAACCGCAATAAAAAAGCTAGACTACGGTTTGCAACTGCACATGGGGACAAAGATCTTACTTTTTGGAGAAATGTCCTCTGGTCTGATGAAACAAAAATAGAACTGTTTGGCCATAATGACCATCGTTATGTTTGGAGGAAAAAGGGGGTAGTTAGCCGAAGAACACCATCCAATTATGTGGATATATTGAAGCAACATCTCAAAACATCAGTCAGGAAGTTAAAGCTTGGTCGCAAATGGGTCTTCTGAATGTACAATGACCCCAAGCATACTTCCAAAGTTGTGGCAAAATGGCTTAAGGACAACAAAGTCAAGGTATTTGAGTGGCCATCACAAAGCCCTGACCTCAATCCTATAGAAATTTTTTTGGGCAGAAAAAGCGTGTGCGAGCAAGGAGGCCTAAAAACCTGACTCCGTTACACCAGCTCTGTCCGGAGGAATGGGCCAAAATTCACCCAACTTATTGTGGGAAGCTTGTGGAAGGCTACCCGAAATGTTTGACCCAAGTTAAACAATTTAAAGGCAATGCTACAAAATACTAATTGAGTGGATGTAAACTTCTGACCCACTGGGAATGTGATGAAATAAATAAAAGTTGAAATAAATCATTCTCTCTACTATTATTCTGACATTTCACATTCTTAAAATAAAGTGGTGATCCTAACTGACCTAAGACAGGACATTTTTACTAGGATTAACTGTCAGGAATTGTGAAAAACTGAGTTTAAATTTATTTGGCAAAGGTGTATGTAAACTCCTGACTTCAGTTGTATGAAATCATGTAGTAAGCAAAAAAAGTATTAAACAAATCAAAATATATTTTATATTTGAGATTCTTCAAATAGCCACCCTTTGCCTTGATGACAGCTTTGTACACTCTTTGCATTCTCTCAACCAGCTTCATGAGGTATGCATTTCAATTAACAGGTGTGCCTTCTTAAAAGTACATTTGTGGAATTTCTTTCCTTCTTAATGTGTTTGAGCCAATCAGTTGTTGTGACAAGTGTGTGTGTGTGTGTGTGTGTGTGTGTGTGGGGGGGGGGGGGGTATACAGAAGACAGCCCTATTTGGTAAAAGACCAAGTCCATATTATGGCAAGAACAGCTCAAATAAGCAAAGAGAAACGGCAGTCCATCGTTTACTTTAAGACATGTAGGTCAGTCAATACAGAACATTTTGAACGTTTCGTCAAGTGCAGTCGCAAAAACCATCAAGCGCTATGATGAAACTTGCTCTCATGAGGACCGCCACAGGAAAGGAAGACCCAGAGTTACCTCTGCTGCAGAGGATAAGTTCATTAGAGTTACCAGCCTCAGAAATTGCAGCCCAAATAAATGCTTCACAGAGTTCAAGTAACAGACACATCTCAACATCAACTGTTCAGAGGGGACTGTGTGAATCAGGCCATCATTGTCGAATTGCTGCAAAGAAACCACTACTAAAGGACACCAATAAGAAGAAGAGACTTGCTTGGGCCAAGAAACACGAGTTATGGACATTAGACCGGTGGAAATGCGTCCTTCGGTCGGGAGTCAAGGCAAAGGATGGCTATTTGAAGAATCTCAAATATAAAATATATTTTGATTTGTTTAACACTTATTGGTTACTACATGATTCCATATGTGTTATTTCATAGATTTGATGTCTTCACTATTATTCTACAATGTAAAAAATAGTAAAAATAAAGAAAAAGCCTTGAATGACACCTCATGGGACAGACAGTCAGTCAGACCCACGCACTCATATCTGCAATGCTTTGATTATTTGATGGCTCTAGGTCTGAGTGCCACTTATCTATTGGAGAATATGGAGGAAACAGACATCTATTGGAGAATATGGAGGAAACAGACATCTATTAGAGAATATGGAGGAAACAGACATCTATTAGAGAATATGGAGGAAACAGACATCTATTATAGAATATGGAGGAAACAGACATCTATTAGAGAATATGGAGGAAACAGACATCTATTAGAGAATATGGAGGAAACAGACATCTATTGGAGAATATGGAGGAAACAGACATCTATTAGAGAATATGGAGGAAACAGACATCTATTAGAGAATATGGAGGAAACAGACATCTATTGGAGAATATGGAGGAAACAGACATCTATTAGAGAATATGGAGGAAACAGACATCTATTGGAGAATATGGAGGAAACAGACATCTATTAGAGAATATGGAGGAAACAGACATCTATTAGAGAATATGGAGGAAACAGACATATATTAGAGAATATGGAGGAAACAGACATCTATAAGAGAATATGGAGGAAACAGACATCTATTAGAGAATATGGAGGAAACAGACATATATTGGAGAATATGGAGGAAACAGACATCTATTAGAGAATATGGAGGAAACAGACATCTATTAGAGAATATGAGGGAAACAGACATCTATTGGAGAATATGGAGGAAACAGACATCTATTTGAGGTCATAAAGCTGCTACGGTATAGCCTGTGTTTTCTGCTGTAGTTGTTGCTTGTGATTTCTGTATGTATTTATGCACCTATTGGTGATGCTGTGCTGTTTATTGAGATTTCCCTGAAAGGGACACACACAATAAAGAATGATCACTTTTTCACAACTTTCTTTTAATTATGAACCAATACTGTATTTGCGATTTGACTAAACACTACCTTACTGTGCTTTGCATGTCATTAAAAGATCAGTCTGATGACTATATACAGTGAGGGAAAAAGGTATTTGATCCCCTGCTGATTTTGTACCTTTGCCCACTGACAAAGAAATGATCAGTCTATAATTTTAATGGTAGGTTTATTTGAACAGTGAGAGACAGAATAACGACAACAAATATCCAGAAATACGCATGTCAAAAATGTTATAAATTGATTTGCATTTTAATGAGGGAAATAAGTATTTGACCCCCTCTGCAAAACATGACTTAGTACTTGGTGGCAAAACCCTTGTTGGCAATCACAGACGTCAGACGTTTCTTGTAGTTGGCCACCAGGTTTGCACACATCTCTGGAGGGATTTTGTTCCACTCCTCTTTGCAGATCTTCTCCAAGTCATTAAGGTTTCGAGGCTGACATTCGGCAACTCGAACCTTCAGCTCCCTCCACAGATTCTCTATGGGATTAAGGTCTGGAGACTGGCTAGACCACTCCAGGACCTTAATGTGCTTCTTCTTGAGCCACTCCTTTGTTGCCTTGGCCGTGTGTTTTGGGTCATTGTTATGCTGGAATACCCATCTACGACCCATTTTAAATGCCCTGGCTGAGGGAAGGAGGTTCTCACCCAAGATTTGACGGTCCACGACCCCGTTCATCGTTCCTTTGATGCAGTGAAGTTGTCCTGTCCCCTTAGCAGAAAAACACCCCCAAAGCATAATGTTTCCACCTCCATGTTTGACGGTAGGGATGGTGTTCTTGGGGTCATAGGCAGCATTCCTCCTCCTCCAAACACGGCGAGTTGAGTTGATGCCAAAGAGCTCAATTTTGGTCTCATCTGACCACAACACTTTCACCCAGTTCTCCTCTGAATCATTCAGATGTTCATTGGCAAACTTCAGACAGGCATGTATATGTGCTTTCTTGAGCAGGGGGACCTTGCGGGCGCTGCAGGATTTTAGTCCTTCACGGCGTAGTGCGTTACCAATTGTTTTCTTGGTGACTATGGTCCTAGCTGCCTTGAGATCATTGACAAGATCCTCCCGTGTAGTTCTGGGCTGATTCCTCACCGTTCTCATGATCATTGCAACTCCACGAGGTGAGATCTTGCATGGAGCCCCAGGCCGAGGGAGATTGACAGTTATTTTGTGTTTCTTCCATTTGCGAATAATCGCACCAACTGTTGTCACCTTCTCACCAAGCTGCTTGGCGATGGTCTTGTAGCCCATTCCAGCCTTGTGTAGGTCTACAATCTTGTCCCTGACATCCTTGGAGAGGTCTTTGGTTTTGGCCATGGTGGAGAGTTTGGTATCTGATTGATTGATTGCTTCTGTGGACAGGTGTATTTTATACAGGTAACAAACTGAGATTAGGAGCACTCCCTTTAAGAGTGTGCTCCTAATCTCAGCTCGTTACCTGTATAAAAGACATCTGGGAGCCAGAAATCTTTCTGATTGAGAGGGTCAAATACTTATTTCCCTCATTAAAATGCAAATCAATTTATAACATTTTTGACATGCTTTTTTCTGGACTTTTGTTGTTGTTATTCTGTCTCTCACTGTTCAAATAAACCTACCATTAAAATTATAGACTGATCATTTCTTTGTCAGTGGGCAAACGTACAAAATCAGATAGGGGATCAAATACTTTTTTCCCTCACTGTAAGCAGATGGTGAATACATTTTCCATGAATGTTTTGCTGAGAGACACACCAACTCACACGTCATCAGAACGTGACGGATGCTGAACGAGGAACGAGAGAGAGCTCGGTTTGTTGTTTTGAAGGTTTCTGGAAAAGTTCTTCCTGTTTACATTTTCGTCATTTAGCAGACACTCTTATCCAGAGCGACTTACAAATTGGTGCATTCACCTTATGATAGCCAGTGGGACAACCACTTTACAATATATCCATTTTTCTTTTTTTGGGAGGGGTGGGGGGGTGTGGGAAGGGGAGGGTAGAATGATTACTTTTATCCTATCCCAGGTATTCCTTAAAGAGTTGGAATTTCAAGTGTCTCCGGAAGGTGGTGAGTGACTCCGCTGTGCTGGCGTCGTGAGGGAGCTTGTTCCACCATTGGGGTGCCAGAGCAGCGAACAGTTTTGACTGGGCTGAGCGGGAACTGTGCTTCCGCAGAGGTAGGGGAGCCAGCAGGCCAGAGGTGGATGAACGCAATGCCCTCGTTTGGGTGTAGGGACTGATCAGAGCCTGAAGGTATGGAGGTGCCGTTCCCCTCACAGCTCCGTAGGCAAGCACCATGGTCTTGTAGCAGATGCGGGCTTCAACTGGAAGCCAGTGGAGTGTGCGGAGGAGCGGGGTGACGTGAGAGAACTTGGGAAGGTAGAACACCAGACGGGCTGCAGCGTTCTGGATGAGTTGTAGGGGTTTAATGGCACAGGCAGGGAGCCCAGCCAACAGCGAGTTGCAGTAATCCAGACGGGAGATGACAAGTGCCTGGATTAGGACCTGTGCCACTTCCTGTGTAAGGTAGGGTCGTACTCTGCAAATGTTGTAGAGCATGAACCTACAGGATCGGGTCACCGCTTTCATGTTAGCGGAGAACGACAGGGTGTTGTCCAGGGTCACGCCAAGGTTCTTTGCACTCTGGGAGGAGGACACAACGGAGATGTCAACCGTGATGGCGAGATCATGGAGCGGGCAGTCCTTCCCCGGGAGGAAGAGCAGCTCCGTCTTGCCGAGGTTCAGCTTGAGGTGGTGATCCGTCATCCACACTGAAATGTCTGCCAGACATGCAGAGATGCGATTCGCCACCTGGTTATCAGAAGGGGGAAATGAGAAGATTAATTGTTTGTCGTCTGCGTAGCAATGATAGGAGAGACCATGTGAGGATATGACAGAGCCAAGTGACTTGGTGTATAGAGAGAATAGGGGAGGGCCTAGAACTGAGCCCTGCGGGACACCAGTGGTGAGAGCACGTGGTTCGGAGACAGATTCTCGCCATGCCACCTGGTAGGAGCGACCGGTCAGGTAGGACGCAATCCAAGAGTGAGCCGCGCCGGAGATGCCCAACTCGGAGAGGGTGGAGAGGAGGATCTGATGGTTCACAGCATCAAAGGCAGCAGACAGGTCTAGAAGGACAAGAGCAGAGGAGAGAGAGTTAGCTTTAGCAGTGCGGAGAGCCTCCGTGACACAGAGAAGAGCAGTCTCAGTTGAATAACCAGTCTTGAAACCTGACTGGTTTGGATCAAGAAGGTAATTCTGAGAGAGATAACAAGAGAGTTGGCTAAAGACGGCACGCTCAAGAGTTTTGGAGAGAAAAGAAAGAAGGGATACTGGTCAGTAGTTGTTGACATCAGAGGGATCGAGTGTAGGATTTTGAGAAAGGGTGCAACTCTGGCTCTCTTGAAGACAGAAGGGACATAGCCAGTGGTCAAGTATGAGTTGATGAGCGAGGTGAGGTAAGGGAGAATGTCTCTGGAAATGGTCTGGAGAAGAGAGGAGTGGATAGGGTCAAGCGGGCAGGTTGTTGGGAGGCCGGCCGTCACAAGTCGCAAGATTTGATCTGGAGAGAGAGGGGAGAAAGAAGTCAAAGCATAGGGTAGGGCAGTGTGAGCAGGACCAGTGGTGTCATTTGACTTAATAAATGAGGACCGGATGTCGTCATCCTTCTTTTAAAAATGGTTGATAAAGTCATCCACAGAGAGGGAGGAGGGAGGGGGAGGAGGAGGATGATTCAGCAGGGAGGAGAAGGTGGCAAAGAGCTTCCTAGGGTTAGAGGCAGAGGCTTGACATTTAGAGTGGTAGAAAGTGGCTTTAGGAGCAGAAACAGAGGAAGAAAATGTAGAGAGGAGGGAGTGAAAAGATGACAGGTCGGAAGGGAGTCTAGTTTTCCTCCATTTCCGCTCGGCTGCCCGGAGCCCTGTTCTGTGAGCTCGAAATGAGTCGTCAAGCCACGGAGCAGGAGTGGAGGACCGAGCCGGCCCGGGAGGATAGGGGACATAGAGAGTCAAAAGATGCAGAAAGGGGGGAGAGGAGGGTTGAGGAGGCAGAATAAGGAGATTGGAGGGAGAAGGATTGAGCAGAGGGAAGAGATGATAGGATGGAAGAGGAGAGTAGTGGAGAAGGTCGCGACGGCGCATTGCCATCTGAGTAGGAGCAGAGTGAGTAGTGTTGGAGGAGAGCGAGAGAGAAAAGGATACAAAGTAGTGGTCGGAGACTTGGAGGGGAGTTGCAGTGAGATTAGTAGAAGAACAGCATCTAGTAAAGATGAGGTCAAGCGTATTGCCTGCCTTGTGAGTAGGGGGAGACGGTGAGAGGGTGAGGTCAAAAGAGGAGAGGAGTGGAAAGAAGGAGGCAGAGAGAAATGAGTCAAAGGTAGACGTAGGGAGGTTGAAGTCACCCAGAACTGTGAGGGGTGAGCCATCCTCAGGAAAGGAACTTATCAAGGCATCAAGCTCATTGATGAACTCTCCAAGGGAACCTAGAGGGCGATAAATGATAAGGATGTTAAGCTTGAATGGGCTAGTGACTGTGACAGCATGGAATTCAAATGAGGAGATAGACAGATGGATGGGTCAGGGGAGAAAGAGAGAATGTCCACTTGGGAGAGATGAGGATTCCTGTGTCACCGCCCCGCTGACCAGATGCTCTCGGGGTATGCGAGAACACATGGTCAGACGAGGAGAGAGCAGTAGGAGTAGCAGTGTTTTCTGTGGTAATCCATGTTTCCGTCAGCGCCAAGAAGTCAAGAGACTGGAGGGTAGCATAGGCTGAGATTAACTCTGCCTTGTTGGCCGCAGAACGGCAGTTCCAGAGGCTGCCGGAGACCTGGAACTCCACGTGGGTCGTGCGTGCAGGGACCACCAGGTTAGAGAGGCAGCAGCCACGCGGTGTGAGGCGTTTGTATGGCCTTTGCGGAGAGGAGAGAACAGGGATAGACAGACACATAGTTGACAGGCTACAGAAAAGGCTACACTAATGCAAAGGAGATCGGAATGAAATTAACTAAACATCTGGGGAAACAAGGCCTCCCTCACTAACCTTTCACTGAAACACTCAAATACAACTCTTCCAACTTCCACTTTAGAAATTATAATTGCTGTAATCTACAGTAGTTCAATGTTTCCATGAATAGACTACTTAGTTTATTCAGCTAGCTAATTTGGTACAGTATTCTTCAGTGAAAACCGCCCAGGGCACCGTATCCTATGACGCCATAGCTACCTAGCATGCTAGCATCCAATAACACACGGTTTAGCACCAATACTTGGTTACAACAAACTACCAATGGATCATTCATGTCCGTGTCTAGTTCCTTTCATAAAGCAGAAGTAATTAAACGTTGGCTAGCTAGTACAAAGTCAGTCATGCTAGCTACACAAGTGGACTACACATCTCGAATGTTCTGAAAGTGAAGCTTACGTTGCAAAAAATTTTGGGATCCCGCGATACTGTTAGCCTCAGTTGCTTGGCGAAGCAGCCAGCCTAGCTGCTAGCTATCAAGCTAGCCATGTTTCCTTGACAGTTTGAACACAGCCCGCAACGCGGTTAGCCCTTGTGGCTGGGACCGCCCATAGTCACGGGCTTGTGGCTGTTTAAATCCTGGCTGGAATTGCATGGAGTACCACTGGGTGAAAAGGGTCTATATAAAGGGATATTTTTATATGACATGTGTTTGATATTCTAGAGAATACAGACCATGTCTAATGCACAGTTTGAGTTTTGTGGATTTGCACCGTATCCTGACAGATTCTGAATCCAGATGTGTTTTTTTTTAGACATATATGATATTGGCATTACTCTGAATATCACACATGGACATTTCTTATGGCCGGATATGGACTCATTCAATATCCCGAGATATGAAACATCCTATTTTCTCTCTTCCTGTTGACAAATACTGACTGTATACATCACATATTTGGGTTTTCTCAGCACACTCAAGTTAGTAAGCTATATTGATTCCAGATCAGCTTCTCTTGGCTGAGGTCCATATCCGGATCTTGATATGTTTTCTATATGCTGAAAATAAGGACGATTTCTGATGCATTTCCAAGTTTTCAGCACATGCTTAATAATTTGTCAAATATGAAATCTATATTTTTTTCTTTCATGCACAAATCATTTTGGGATTCCTTCTGGATATCATACATGGTAAGGCCGGATATTGACTCATTAGAAATCCTGAGATAGGCCTATACGAACATCTTATTTTCTATATATGATGACAAATACAGACAGTAGGCCTACCTAGTATATTTCCTCAGCACATACAGTGCATACGCTCTTGACTTAGGTCCATATCAGGATCTTGATATGCTTTTTGATATGCTAAATAAGGACAATTTCTGATGCTTATTTGAGTTTTCAATAATGTTCAATAATTTGACAAATATTAAATCCATATAATTATTTCAGACACTAGCTAAAGTTCTGGTATTCCATCTGCATAAAGGCACACACAAACTGCAAGCTAAAATCACTGTAACTGGTAGCCTAGCAACAAGAATCACATATTTTCTGCTGTGGCTTTCCATCTGTCATTTTTGAATTTGGGCACCACAAATGAGTTTGTAAACGGTGTGTGGTCAAACTGACAACTGAAAAGTGAGAAGCTGTTCAGAAAATACCTCAAAGAAGTTAACGCTCAAGTGAGTAGCTAATTTGAGATGATTTATTTATCTAGTAACTAGAATCAAGAACGTTAGCTAATTTGTCCCGCAGCCAGTAAGGCTAGCTAGCTAGGCTTGATAAGGGGGTAAAAGCTAACTGGTAGCCTAGCTAGCTTAGAAATAACTACATTTCCTTCCCTTCAGGGATTTGTTTTTACTCCCTATCAAGCCTCAAGGTGACAGCTAACATTTTAAAACGTTTCAGCGTATTTTGTATTACTGGTTAATATAAGATAGATAGCTAGCTAGCTAACTAGCAACTTGGCTAGCTAGCTTGTTCCAGTTAGTTTTCTCGTCATGAATGAAGCAGGTAGAGTAGCTAGCTTGTGTATGGTTATGTGTAAAAATAAAGAAAAACCCTTGAATGAGTAGGTGTGTCCAAACTTTTGACTGGTACTGTATGTCAGCATGTTGACACATACCATTTCTGGAGTTAAAATATTCTACAAATACGCGTATCAGGGGCGTGTCTTGAAGGGATCTCCCCCCAGGACTCATATGGTAGCAGGGAGATGTCCTGATTGGATGCGTGTTGAAACTGTGCCATTATGGAGAATATTCTGGCTCCGTGTAACAAATTAAGGACATAAATATCTGGAACATGTCTGCTCCTTATATCTAATAAAATGTCAGATATCCGGATACATATAGATAAAGATATCCACTGATGTTGACCCTTTTTTGCCCAGCGTACCAGCATTAGCCACGTTGCTACTGCATCATGCTGCCTAAAGTTAAAGAAGGCTGGAGTAATGGAGGGGAGAGTGTTTCGCTATCACGAAAATATGTCTACAAGCAATTCTACAATGGCAAAACGCAGTAATTACGTAATTTTTTAACTGCATAATCTGACTTCAAAGTATTTTTCTGCTTATTTTTTTCTGATACTCCATGATATATTCTGATCAACTGGCTTGTTCTTGTCAGGAAACTAAATACCACATTAATCAGATAATATACCTGGCCATTAAAACGGATCAAATATTTTTGCCCAAATGTATATGCTCTTTGCCTTTGTTGGGCAGAATTGTTGCAACAACAGGAAAATAGCTTCAGGAGCGTTACCCAAATATTGGTGGACTCAACTAACAAATGAATGGACGATCTGACCAGAGAGGTCCAAGAACAAAGAGGTCCAAGAACAGGGGACTTTCAGAACAGTTTGCAGTTCTCCCAGGGAGAGGTGGATGTCCTGATAGAGACTTGCAACACACACACACACACACACACACCAACTGACACTCACAAGTGCCTGATTGACTGACCATATTAGCCGTTTTTATTTTATTTATTTATTTTATCTCTGATAAGCGACCAAGGAAAGGGCTAAGAATAGGCCATATTAATATATGTAGCCTTAGAAATAAGGTTAATGAAATCAATAACTTGCTAACATTGGATAACATTCGTATACTGGCCATCTCTGAAACTCACTTATATAATTCCTTTGATGATACAGCAGTAGCAATACAAGGATATAACATCTACAGAAAAGACAGGAATGCCTATGGGGGAGGTGTTGCTGTATATGTTCAGAGCCATATTCCTATAAAACTTAGAGAGGATCTCATGTCAAATGTTGTTGAAGTGTTGTGGTTGAAGTTCACCTGCCTCATCTAAAGCCTCTTCTTTTGAGGTGCTGCTATAGGCCACCAAGTGCTAACAGTCAGTATTTGGATAATATGTGTGCAATGCTTGATAGTGTGTGTGATGTTAACAGAGAGGTCTATTTCCTGGGTGACCTGAACATTGACTGGTTAGCAACTATCTGTCCTCTCAAGAGGAAGCTTCTAACTGTGACGGATGTCTGTAATATGACCCAGGTCAGATTTGGGGAGTAAGGGATTACAACTGTCTTCCATTACGTTAGTAGCAAAAATATAGTAATCAGATTACAGATACTTTTGAAAACTATTACTTCTTGGATTACTTTTAAATTCAGAAAGGATGTTTTTGACAAAAAAAATATTTGAAACCTTTCTGTTTTCTCAGTGACATTCAATAATAATATAATAATATGCCATTTAGCACATATTGAAATCAGTTTTCTCAGTGACATTCAAATCAGCATTGAAAAAAGGCTAATGTTTTAGTGTGTTCCGCCTGAGCGAGTCTGACCACAAGTCAGAGACCACTATGATGACAGACTATGATGACACGCTATGATGACACACCAAATACGTTTGATAGATCGCAGGAAAAGAGCAGGAATAGGCGTTTATAGGCTACAGTCCAAGCTACAGTATGTCTTCCAATGGTGGTGCTGTCGGCATCCAAACATTATCCAGCTTCAATAAACGCTTGGAAGTAAGGATGATATCTACATAGCGCATTGATGTGAATCACGCTGCTGCTCTTTCATTTAGCTTTTTGTGCCTTACAGATTGTGGTTGTTGTGGATGGCTGTTCACAAATTAATGTGTATTTTAACCCAATAATGGTTAAACTGAAGAAGTTTAAGATGCCTATCAATAATTATTTTTGCGACAAGTGACAGCCAGTGAAAAATTGCTCTTTCAACAGCTGCATAGTGTAGTGCAGATACAGGGACTGATTAATGTAGGGGCTTACAGGGGCTGAAGCCCTGGGGCCCAAGCCAATAGGGGGCCCTTGAGAGAGAGAAAAATGGAAATGTATATACACTATATATAGAAAAGTATGTGGACACCCCTTCAAATTAGTGGATTCTGTTATTTCAGCCACAGCCGTTGCTGACAGGTGTATAAAATCGAGCACACAGCCATGCTATCTCCATAGACACACATTGGCAGTAGAATGGCCTTACTGAAGAGCTGTGACTTTCAACGTGGCCGCGAAGTGGTAGGCCACACAAGCTCACAGAACGGGACCGCCGATTGCTGAAGCGCGTAGCGTGTAAAAAATCGTCTGTCCTCGGTTGCAACACTCACTACCAAGATCTAAACTGCCTCTGGAAGCAACGTCAGCACAACAACTGTTCTTCGGGAGCTTTATGAAATGGGTTTCCACATACAAGCCTAAGATCACCGTGCGCAATGACAAATGTCGGCTGGAGGGGTGTAAAGCTCGCCGCCAATGGACTCTGGAGCAGTGGAAAAATGTTCTCTGGAGTGATGAATCACGCTTTACCATCTGGCAGTCCAATGGACGAATCTGGGTTTGGCGGATGCCAAGAGAATGCTACCTGCCCCACTGCATAACTGTAAAGTTTGGTGGAGGAGGAATAATGGTCTGGGGTTGTTTTTCATTGTTCGGGCTAGGCCCCTTAGTTCCAGTGAAGGGAAATCTTAATGCTACAGCATACAATGACATTCTAGACAATTCTGTGCTTCCAACTTTGTGGCAACAGTTTGGGGAAGGCCCTTTCCTGTTTCAGCTTGACAACGCCCCCGTGCACAAAGCGAGGCCCATACAGAAATGGTTTGTCGAGATCGGTGTGGAAGAACTTGACTGGCCTGCACAGAGCCCTGACCTCAACCCCATCGAACACCTTTAGAATGAATTGGAACGCCGAACATCCCAACATAAGCGCCCGACCTAACTAATGCTCTTGTGGCCGAATGGAAACAAGTCCCCGCAGCAATGTTCCAATATCTAGTGGAAAGCCTTCCCAGAAAAGTGGAGGCTGTTATAGCAGCAAAGGGGGGACCAACATGATTTTGGAATGAGATGTTCGACGAGCAGGTGTCCACATACTATTGATCATGTAGTGTATATATATATATTTTTTACTGCAAAATCCACAGGAGCCTGCTCTCAATGAGTGTAGACAGTCTGCTGCCGCTCTGCTAATCATCAGACATTTGGATGCCCCCCCCCCCCCCCACCGGGTAAAACACTTTAGTCGTCCCCCTCTTGACATTTTGCCATGGGGCGTAGAGAAAATGCTGCAGTTTTAAAGCTAATTACCTGCAATTCTACACATTTTGCCATGACTTTTGCCATTTTAATGATAGCTGTCTATTTACCACCACAGACCGATGCTGGCACTGAGACCGTACTCAACAAGCTGTGTAGGGCCATAAGCAAACAAGAAAATGCTCACCCAGATGCGGCACTCCTAGTGGCCAGGGATTGTAATGCAGGGAAACTGAAATCCGTCTCTAGAGGTGAAAAAACTCTACATCAACTCTACTCTACACACAGAGACGCATACAAATCTCTCCCCCGCCCTCCATTTGGCAAATCTGACCATAACTCCATCCTCTTAATTACTGTTTACAAGCAAAAACTCAAACAGGAAGTTCCAGTGATACGCTAAATACGGAAGTGGTCTGATAATAATAATAATAATAATATGCCAATTAGCAGAGAAAATGACACTAAGCTATAGGACTGTTTCACTAGCAAAGATTGGAATATGTTCCGGGATTCTTCCGATGGCATTGAGGAGTTTAAAACATCTGTCACCGGCTTCATTAATAAGTGCATCGACGACTCTAGTCCCTACAGTGACCATACGTACCTACCCCAACCAGAAGCCATGGATTACAGGCAACATTTACATTTACATTTACGTCATTTAGCAGACGCTCTTATCCAGAGCGACTTACAAATAGGTGCATTCACCTTATAGCCCGTGGGATAACCACTTTACAATGTTTTTATATTATTTCTTTTTGGGGGGGGGGGGGGGGGGGGGGGGTTGGGGTAAGGGGGGGGTAGAAGGATTACTTTATCCTATCCCAGGTATGCCTTAAAGAGGTGGGGTTTCAAATGTCTCCGGAAGGTGGTGAGTGACTCCGCTGTCCTGGCGTCGTGAGGGAGCTTGTTCCACCATTGGGGTGCCAGAGCAGCGAACAGTTTTGACTGGGCTGAGCGGGAACTATGCTTCCGCAGAGGTAGGGGAGCCAGCAGGCCAGAGGTGGATGAACGCAATGCCCTCGTTTGGGTGTAGGGACTGATCAGAGCCTGAAGGTACGGAGGTGCCGTTCCCCTCACAGCTCCATAGGCAAGTACCATGGTCTTGTAGCAGATGCGAGCTTCAACTGGAAGCCAGTGGAGTGTGCGGAGGAGCGGGGTGACGTGAGAGAACTTGGGAAGGTTGAACACCAGACGAGCTGCGGCATTCTGGATGAGTTGTAGGGGTTTAATGGCACAGGCAGGGAGCCCAGCCAACAGCGAGTTGCAGTAATCCATGACAAGTGCCTGGATTAGGACCTGTGCCGCTTCCTGTGTAAGGCAGGGTCGTACTCTCCGAATGTTGTAGAGCATGGACCTACAGGAGCTAAAGGCACTGAGCTAAAGGCTAGAGCTGCCGCTTACAAGGAGTTGGACACAAATTCGGACGCTTAGAAGAAATCCTGCTACATCCTCCGACGAACCATCAGACAGGCACTTGCAAACTATCACGGATGACAAAGGGAAACCCAGCTGCAAGCTGCCCAGTGACGCGATCCTACCAGACGAGTTAAATGCCTTCTATGCTCGCTTCGAGGCAAGCAACGCTAAACCATGCACGAGAGCACCAGCTGGTCCGGACGATTGTGTGATCACGCTTTCCGTAGCCGATGTGAGTTAGACCTTTAAACAGGTTAACATTCACAAAGCCGCATGGCCAGACGGATTACCAGGACGTGTACTCAGAGCATGCGCTGACCAGCTGGCAAGCGTCTTCACTGATATTTTCAACCTCTCCCTGACCCAGTCTGTAATACCTACATGTTTCAAGCAGACCATCATAGTCCCTGTGCCCAAGAACGCCAAGGTAACCTGTCTAAATGACTATCGCCCCGTAGCACTCACATCTGTAGCCATGACATGCTTTCAAAAGCTGATCATGGCTCACATAAACACCATCATCCCAGACACCCTGGACCCACTCAAATTCGCATACCCCCCCAACAGATCCACAGATGAAACAATCTAATTGCACTCCACACTGCCCTTTCCCACCTGGACAAAAGGAACACCTATGTGAGAATGCTGTTAATTGACTACAGCTGTTCACCCACGAATGCGTGGACGCACACGACTCCAACACCATCATTAACTTTGCCGACGACACAACAGTGGTAGGCCTGATCACAGACAACGATGAGACAGCCTACAGGGAGGAGGCCAGAGAGCTGGCAGTTTGGTGCCAGGACAACAACCTATCCCTCAACGTCAGCAAGACAAATGAACTGATCCTGGAGTACAGGAAACGGAGGGCCGAGCACGCTCCCATTCACATCGACGGGGCTGTAGTGGAGACGGTCGAGAGCTTCAAGTTCCTTGGTGTCCACATCACCAATATAGTCATGAAGAGGGCATGACAATGCCTCTTCGCCCTCAGGAGAATGAAAATAATTGTCATGGGCCCTCAGATCCTCAAAAGTTCTACAGCTGCACCATTCAGAGCATCTTGACTGGCTGCGTCACTGCTTGGTATGGCAACTGCTTGGCATCCGACCGCAAGGCGCTACAGAGGGTGGTGTGTACAGCCCAGTACGTCATTGGGGCCGAGCTACCTGTTATCCAGGACCTCTATACCAGGCGGTGTCAGAGGAAGGCCCTAAAATTTGTCAAAGACACAGTCTGTTCTCTCTGCTACCGCACGGCAAGCGGTACGAGAGCGCCAAGTCTTAGGATCAAAAGGCTCCTGAACAGCTTCTACCCCCAAGCCATAAGACTGCTGAACAGTTAATTAAATGGCTACTCTGACGTTCTGCTTTTCACCACTACCTACATGTACATAGTACTTCAATCAATCACCTAACCAAACCTACATGTACATATTACCTCAATCAATCACCTCAACTACCTCGTACCCCTGTACACTGACTTGGTACCGGTACTCCTTGTATGTAACCGGTATATAGCCTCATTAGTGTTATTTTATTGTGTTATTTTATTGTGTTACTATTTTATTTTGATCTATTTGCAAATGTTCTTACTTTTATCTGCATTGTTGGGAAAGGGATCGTAAGTAAGCATCTCACAGTAAAGTCTATGCTTGTTGTATTTGGCGCATGAAAAATATAAAAGTAGATTTTTTTATTTGATTTAGTGAAGTGGAGAAACGTAGAAGTGAAATGACAACATTGAACAGTGAACCATCATAGAAAAAAAATATATATACACTACCGGTCAAAAGTTTTAGAACACCTACTAATTTAAGGGTTTTTCTTTCTTTATACTATTTTCTATATTGTAGAATAATAGTGAAGACATCATAACTATGAAATAACACATATGGAATCATGGAGTAACCAAAAAAGTGTTAAACTAATCTAAATATATTTTATATTTGAGATTCTTCAAATAGCCACCTTTTGTCTTGATGACAGAGAGGGATTTGCGGTTTTGAATTTGGTCAAGTTAGTGTGGAATAGGTGGAAATACGATTGTGTTTATTTAATGTTTTCCTTTTTCTCCCCAATTGTGAGTTACGATCTCGTCTCATCGCTGCAACTCCCCAACAGGCTCGGGAGAGGCGAAGGTCGAGTCATGCGTCCTACGAAACATGACCCGCCAAGCCGCACTGCTTCTTAACACACTGCTCGCTTAACCCGGAAGTAAGCCGCACCAATGTGTCGGAGGAAACACTGTTCAACTGATGACCGAAGTCAGCTTGCAGGCGCCCGGCCCGGCACAAGGAGTCGCTAGAGTGCAATGAGCGAAGGAAATCCCCCCCAGCCAAACCCTCTCCTAACCCAGACGACGCTGCGCCAATTGTGAGCTGCCTCTAAGGGGCTCCCGAGTGGCGCAGTGGTCTAAGGCACTGCATCGCAGTGCTAGCTGTGCCACTAGAGATCCTGGTTCGAATCCAGGCTCTGTCGTAGCTGGCCGTGACCGGGAGACCCATGGGGCAGCGCACAATTGGCCCAGGGTAGGGGAGGGAATGGCCAGCAGGGGTGTAGCTCAGTTGGTAGAGCATGGCGTTTGCAATGCCAGGGTTGTGGGTTCATTTCCCACGGGGGGCCAATATGAAAAAAAAAAAAAAAAAAAATACATGAAAAAATTATGCACTCACTAACTGTAAGTCGCTCTGGATAAGAGCGTCTGCTAAATGACGTAAATGTAAGGCAGGCTGTGACACAGCCTGGGTTCGAATACGATGCTGAAGTGGTGCCACAGCACTGCGATGCAGTGTCTTAGACCGTTGCACCACTTGGGAGGCCCTGGAAAAATGTTATCCATCAATAATGATAAGCCACGAGGTATAGACAACCTTGATGGGAAACTAATAGAATTGTAGCAGACTGTATTGACACCCCTATTTATACAATCTTTAACCATGTGTCCACAGGCGTGGAAGGAAGGTAAAGTAATTCCTCTACCTAAAAATAGTAAAGCTATTTGCTGGCTCTGAGAGCCACCCAATCGGTTTGCTCACTGTTCTTAGTAAACTAATAGAGATAATTGTGTTTGAACAAATACATGCTAATTTTCAGAGAACAAGTTAACTACTGACTTTCAGCAGACATATTGAGAAGGGCACTCAACTTGTACTGCACTGACTCAGATGACAGATGATTGGTTAAAATACATCTATAATAAGATGATAGTTGGAGCTGTATTGTTAGATTTTAATGCAGCCTTTGATGTTAATGATCATAAATTGTTATTGAAAAAAGTATCTTGCTATGGATTTACATCACCTGCCATCACACGTTTGGATATTTATTTATCCAATAGAACCCAGAGAGTGTTCTTCAACGGAAGCTTCTCTATCATCAGATATGTACCATGCGGTGTCCCTCAGGGCAGTTGCCTTGGGCCGTTACACTTCTCTATTTTAGAAATGATATGCACTGGTCTTTACACGAAGCTAGAATGACTATGTATGCAGATGATTCCACACTCTACATGTCAGCACCCAAAGCCAGTGAGCTCACTGAGATTCTAAATGAAGAGTTACAGTCAGTATCAGAATGGCTGATTGATAATAAACTGGCCTTAAATACATCTAAAACTAAAAGTATTGTATTTGGTTCAAAACATTCTCAAAGACCTACACCTAAACTGGAGTAGTGCATAAAGAGTGTGACCATTGAGCAAGTTGAGAAAGCTAAACTCCTCCTAGGTATAACATTGGATGATCAATTATCATGGTCAAGTCATATTGACAAAGTTGTTGTGAAGATGGTGTGGGGATTTATTATTCTCATAATTGATGGGATAACTAGCTTGGAAGGAATGCATTAATGATTAAGGCATGGAGGGTCTGGACTGTGCTGATGTGGGTTGTTTCACCTGGCAAGCTGTGATTGATGTGAAGAGCTGTTTTAGGGGGTAAGATGAGATAAGAATTTGTGTCTCCAAATACTAGACTATACTGCTTCTTTGTGATCTGTGAACCGTCCTTGGACGTAGGAATGGTGTCTAGGGGAGCTGGCTCTTCTCACCATGACAGGTTGTTATGATAAGAACTTTTGCCTGGCAACAGTGTGCAACGGTGAAGCGCCAAGAGACTGGGACCAGCCGGTGCGCCAACGGATTGGCTGAGTAAGTCTAAACCACGCTCAGTCTCTACCCTGATAGGCCCAGCAGAGAGCGGGAACTAAAAACTGTCAGAGTATTTGAAGAAGAGTATCTGTAACAATGGATTAGTTCTCTGTCTGCCCTGCGTGGTATTTCAGTGAGCCCGTATACGAACCAACATACTTATCATACATACATTTTGCATATAATAAATTTAGCTTGGATTGAAGATCTCTTGATTCTTATTCCAATACCAGATTTGAATTACGCAATTTCTAACAATTGGTGACCTCCGACTGTGATCTGGTAGCAGAACTTTGCTGGAATTCATCCAGCCTATTGGACAATCGCTGTCGTCGAACCGTGTGTTTCACAAAGTGCCCGGGCTTCTAAAAAAGGTAAGCAGACACCTATTGTTATGTAAGTAAAGTTCTGCACATTGGCTTTATCCAAATTAATTTTGTGAAGCACCTGTTTGATGTAAGTGAACTCTATTACTCTATAAATAACGATTATAGATTACTAATTCGATTTGATAAAATACCATGCAAATGTTTGATAATTGTGATGGTTAAAACCCATGGGAAGTGCGAGCTATGGTTAGACATCCATAGGAGGTACTTTTAAAAAACGGTGCGAGCTATGGTTAGACATCCATAGGAGGTACTTTAAAAAACGGTGCGAGCTATGGTTAGACATCCATAGGAGGTACTTTAAAAAACGGTGCGAGCTATGGTTAGACATCCATAGGAGGTACTTTAAAAAACGGTGCGAGCTATGGTTAGACATCCATAGGAGGTACTTTTAAACGGTGCGAGCTATGGTTAGACATCCATAGGAGGTACTTTAAAAAACGGTGCGAGCTATGGTTAGACATCCATAGGAGGTACTTTAAAAAACGGTGCGAGCTATGGTTAGACATCCATAGGAGGTACTTTAAAAAACGGTGCGAGCTATGGTTAGACATCCATAGGAGGTACTTTAAAAAACGGTGCGAGCTATGGTTAGACATCCATAGGAGGTACTTTTAAAAACGGTGCGAGCTATGGTTAGACATCCATAGGGGGTATTTAAAAAACGGTGCGAGCTATGGTTAGACATCCATAGGAGGTACTTTAAAAAACGGTGCGAGCTATGGTTAAACATCCATAGGAGGTACTTTAAAAAACGGTGCGAGCTATGGTTAGACATCCATAGGAGGTACTTTATAAAACGGTGCGAGCTATGGTTAGACATCCATAGGAGGTACTTTAAAAAACTGTGCGAGCTATGGTTAGACATCCATAGGAGGTACTATAAAAAACGGTGCGAGCTATGGTTAGACATCCATAGGAGGTACTTTAAAAACGGTGCGAGCTATGGTTAGACATCCATAGGAGGTACTTTTAAAAAACGGTGCGAGCTATGGTTAGCCATCCATAGGAGGTACTTTAAAAAACGGTGCGAGCTATGGTTAGACATCCAAAGGAGGTACTTTAAAAAACGGTGCGAGCTATTGTTAGACATCCATAGGAGGTACTTTAAAAACGGTGCGAGCTATGGTTAGATATCCATATGAGGTACTTTTAAAAAACGGTGCGAGCTATGGTTAGACATCCATAGGAGGTACTTTAAAAAACGGTGCGAGCTATGGTTAGACAGCCAAAGGAGGTACTTAAAAAAACGGTGCGAGCTATGGTTAGACATCCATAGGAGGTACTTTAAAAAACGGTGCGAGCTATGGTTAGACATCCAAAGGAGGTACTTTAAAAAATGGTGCGAGCTATGGTTAGACATCCATAGGAGGTACTTTAAAGTAGAGTGTTACTGTATGCATGAGGGTGTGAATGATAATGTACCTTGATGAAAAACCAATTAGGAATTAAAAATTAAAAATAAAAAATGTATGTGAACTATTCAAATTGGATAATTTGTGAATATCTGTTGGATTTGTGGTTACTCAAACCGTATAACCCGTCAGTGACAATCGAAAACATAAAATGTAAAGTGATGAATGGCTAGTGTGACTGAACTGAAACGTTTGAGCTGATATGATTGAACTGTGATGTTTGATGTTTGACATAGCATAATGCTGGTTTTAGGTGCTTGGTTTGGGCTATTTGGTTTATTATTTGATTTGGCGTATGGTGTTTGACCCTGCAAAATACTGGTTAAATAATTAGACCGAAATAATTCGGTTTATCGTTGAAATATAAATATGCACCGACTTTAACTAATTAGGTGGGAATAATTTGATTTATTGGAAACGCGCTAAAACGAGAAACAGCTCCTCACAAAGCCTGTTCCCCCTGGACAAGGAAGGAAGAGTTGCGAGGGGAGGGGCTGGAGACAGCGAAAGTGTGGCTTTTGGAGCCATGATAGACTGGGAGTTGGCTGGGAACACCACGGGGCGATTGTTTGAGAGGTACCTATAAATTTATAACGATATATATGTATGGGCTTGCTCACCCGAACGTAGACGTACATCATGGGTGAGAAAGTAGAGAATATTCACAATTGCATTTTTGGTAATTTGGTAGACGCTCTTGTCCAGAGCGACTTATGGGAGCAATTGGGGTTGAGTGACTTGCTCGAGGGCACATCGGCAGATTTTTCACCTGGTCGGCTCGGGGATTGGAACCGGCGACCTCTCGGTTGTTGGCGCGGCGCTATTGGTCACTAAGCTGCCTGCCGCCCCATATGAGTTTAAGGTTGTGGCGTTGTTTGATCATGTGATAAGGTTTAATGGGTAATCGGACCATAACTAATGTGGTTATGGAAGTAATGTATCAATAGTGGAGAGCCAATAGGGGGCTCCACTGAACTATTATGGTTTATTTGGCATTTCGGTGGCATGAGGCGAAGTCTGTGTGTATGAGTGTGGGTGGTGACCGGATGCTACTGAGTATTTAGTTTGGTAATGTTGAATGGACTATTTGTAGCGTGTTTTGGGGTTAAATAGAAAGACTCACTTATTCAATAGGGAATGGGTGAAGGGAGAGATAGCATTACTTTGTGTTGCTGAATGAGGTGATAGCTAGTGTGATTTTCATTTGGTGACGTCACTTGCTCTATGAACTGGAAGTAGTTACTTTGAGAGCATCGTAGATGGTGTGGAGTGCCTGGCGATGTATGTAGAGGGTTCCTGGTTCGAAAACAGGTAGGGACAGTGAGTAAAGCTTTCGCAGTGGGGCTATATACCTATATTTCTATGTGGATTGAGAAATGTGAAAGGTTGAATTAGATAGCTTAAATAGAAGTATTTTAGAAAGGTCTATGAAAATATGTTATAAGGTCCCCATGCGCTTTCCCCGAAGGAGCAAGGGGAGGGGTGAGAGAGAGTTCAAATGTTAGGAACATCATTAAATGTATGCTTATCAACGATAGCAAGTATTTGTTTTATTAATTAGGGCCTAATCAGAGAGAACAGTTAAAGAAATTGAATAGCGAACTGAAATGGGTTAGCGGGAAAATATAAATTGTTGGTACATTTTAGAACAATAATTTATTTTGGTTACGGGGATGCAAGTGGCATTGGCTGTTGTGCTGGGGGAATAGCGGCAGCCTGTGGTGGGTTCTGAATTGGTGAAGCAGGGGGGACAGGAACAATAGAAGGGGAGACAGATTTTCCTAGGGGGTTGAACAAATAATTGATAATGGATCATTTGAGATGAGATCACATGTAGCAGAGTTAGGGTAATCAATTAAATAATCATTGTATACTCGAGGAATTTTGAGTGGTTTTATGGATTAGTTATGAGGAATTAGATTGATACAAACAATTATTGATGGGTTAAGACTGGGGATATCTGTATCATGTTTTGTGTGTACTCCCATCTTTAGATTATAACCAGGAGAAAGAGATTAGCTCATCTCATTGGAATGTTGCCCAGGGCTAGGGGGGAGCAGTAGTGAAGTTAGGCAGTATTTAGGTCATAAAAGTGAGCTACCAAATTAAGTGAGGCCTGGCTATTTGTGGTTGTTGTTTTTCAAATTGGGTTTTCAGCAGGTCAAGGGTGATAGGTCTTAGAGGAGCATACAGTGAATTTTATGGAGTTTTTTAGGTTTTGGCTGAGTTTGGGGTATATATGATTTCTTATGAGAATGAATGTCATGAGGACTTAATGAACACTTGGGATAACTAACGTTTATGAAATATTTAGAATTAATATTTAGAATAATGGTCATGTTTGGTATACTATGGGATGGAACAGTTCGTTGAATAATTTCAATTGCCTCTGAACTCTGTTTTAACCTTCTGGTGTTAATTAATCATCCACACTAGTAAATTCTAAAGGCATGAGAGGAGGAATTTAAGATAGTTTATTTTACTAAGTTGAGGGTAATTTATAGTACTGTGAAAAGTGTGAAGAAGATTATAATTTGTTAATAATATATATGATTTAAACCATAAAATAACAGAAGAGAGAGTGGAGGGATGGCAATTGGATAATGAATTACCAATATTACCTAACTGATTGTTTAGGTAGGTGGTAATATTGACACATGGGCAAATCATGTGTCAAAAGGAGAGTGATAGGATTAAATAATAAATATATACGAAGGAGAGGACAAAATACTTTAAAAAAAACAACAAAAAAACAACAACAATAGAAATTGAGAGCTGAACATGTATGTGTGAAGATAGTTTATTAACCACACCCGTATGTCAGAGGTTTTGTGCCCCACAGGTGAACTAAAGGAGAAGGTGACCCACTCTATCTCACCAGGAGACTGGGTGAGCATCCAGTCCCTAAAAGAAGAAAAACTAGAAGCAGGCCTGGTGGGAAGGGCCCTATCAAGTCCTATTAGATCCACCTGGGTGCATGTCACACACTGCAAAAAGGTAAACCCAGTTACACCTGATGAACAAACACAGAGTTAGGAGAAAGAACCGATCACCACTAGGGCTCGGGGGTTGGCTCCTTAAAGACGATTCCCTTCCCCTGTCTGATCATCCCTGTGTGAGTTTGATAGAAGGTAAAGCAATGGGTTGGCCTCTGGCGTCTGACATGTTCTCAGGGCGAGGGTGGGGATTCATAGGTCTCCTGATGGTAGGTAGCTGTCTGATTGTGGGGGCCATATTCCTAACACACTCAAACCCTCCTGATCAGCCAGACGTAGTAGTTAACCTAACACAAGTTGATAAAATAATACCTGAGCACAGTCTACGAAGGCATAGGAGACAGCTAGACGTAGGGAAAGGGGAAGTACTAGGGACTTTAGGGAAGGACATCACCATATGTATGTCACCATGTACATCCTGGGACTATGTAGTTGCTCATACCAAGTGGGGGGGGGGGATATGTCAATCTCCATACACAGTTTAGGGACAGGTGTAGTATTGTGAAAGTAGGGAATTACCAGAAATGGCAGTGCGACCCATATAAGGGTAGGTGCTGTCTGGAGGTCTGAAGTACGCTAAAACAGGTTACAGACCTGAACAAGTGAGATATCCTCTTCAACTGGGGCACCCTATAGAGTAAACCTCTCTGAGGGAGGTAGTGAGACCGGGGCTGTGGTAAAGATAGTGAAAACTATAGACCTGAAGGAAGTAGTACAGGTGGAGACGGGGTGTAGAAATCTTGACCTGTGGTTGGAATGGATTTAGTATACGGCAAGAACTATGTCTAAAGAGGACTGTTATGCCTGTGGGACAGCCAAACCAAGGTCAACAACTACTCCGTTCCCCTTGACAGGCTTTAACTCTCTGTCAGGTTTATCCTCCATGCAAGCCACCTGGGAATGTGGTGAAAGAGTCTTGTAGTAACTTGCACTATCTGTATCCCCTGATAACAAAGTCACCCCGACCTAGGTTGCCTCCGTTTGAAGCCTCAGGGGATTCTAATTGTTTTTCTAGGACTAGTAAGATAGGATACAGGGTAGGACATCTTAGCTCCTGCTCCCACACAGAGAATATCACAACTAAAGAGACCATGACTAATCTCTCCTCTTTGTTGCAGCCAGAGGATTTTAGGCACCAAAAACAGGCCCGTGCTGACATCTGATGGTTGTGTGGTGATAACTGATTGTGAACTCACCTACATACGCAAACAATCAAATGTGTCAGAGACTGGTGAGTTGTCACGTAGAAAGTGGGACCTCCTCCCGGGATCCTTTGATGAAAGGATATATATATTGATGGGATAGGAGTACCTCGAGGGGTTCCAGAACAATTCAAAGCTAGGAATCAGATCGCAGCTGAGTTTGAATCAAGTCTTTTTTGGTGGTCAACAATAAATAAAAACGTAGATTGGATGAATTATATTTACTATAACCAGGAAAGATTTGTAAACCACACTCGTGATGCAATAAAGGGATTAGCTGAGCAGACAGCGGCAACTAGCTTAATGACATGGCAGAATAGAATAGCTTTGTGTTCTGTTTGGATATATGTGCTGTACTTTCATCCTCAAACAATATAGCACCGGACGGGTCCGTGACCAAAGTGCTTCAGGGACTCACCACGCTGACGAACGAACTGGCTGAGAACTCTGGTATTGATAGCTCATAAACGGTTGGTTTGATAACATATTTGGGGCGGCAGATAGCTTAGTGGCAGATAGCTTAGTGGGTAAGAGCGTTGTGCCAGTAACCGAAAGGTCGCTGGTTCTAATCCCCGAGCCGACTAGGTGAAAAATCTGTCGATGTGCCCTTAAGCAAGGCACTTAACCCTAATTGCTCCTGTAAGTCGCTCTGGATAAGAGCGTCTGCTAAATGACTAAAATGTAAATCTAAAATGTAAAAAATGTAAGTTATAGCTTCTATGGGTATACTTGTTCTTTGTGGATGTTGTCTTATTCCCTGTGTCTGAGGGTTGGTGAGAAAAGGAGATGGAGAAGGTGGTTTCCCAACAGATGGTGAGATATGGCCCAATCCCGGACTCCGACCTAAGGAATGAAGGATATGACCTACCAGGCTTGGTGGAGTGACACTCTAGAGCAGGGTTCTTCAATTCCGATCCTGGAGGGCCGAAACACTTCTGTTTTTTATTTCTACCTGGTAGTTAATTGCACTCACCTGGTGTCCCAGGTCTGAATTAGCCCCTGATTAGAAGGAGAGGATGAAAAACAGAGGTGTTTCGGCCCTCCAGACCGGAATTGAAGAACCCTGCTCTAGAGTCTAGAGGGTGTCTAAAGGGGGCCAAAATGTACTTCCCTGTTTGTGTTTTATGTTTTAATAATCTTGTGTTTTGTGTTCTATTAATCCTGTGTTTTATGACTTATTATTCAAGTTTTCCTTATGTGAAGGTTTGAAATTCCTTGGTGACTGGTAACCAACAATTTGCAAGTTGGGTGTAGATGGACTGAGGGTTTTTATTTTTTAGTATCATTATGGCCTATTAAATAAAAGTGTGATTCTTTTTGTTTGTATTGTATTTTAATGACTGACACCCTGTGTTTTCTTATTTTGGGTTCACACCCAGTGGGTGTGAAAAGGGGGATTGTGGGGCTTTATTATTCTCATAATTGATGGGATGACTAGCTTGGAAGGAATGCATTAATGATTAAGGCATGGAGGGTCTGGACTGTGATGATGTGGGTTGTTTCACCTGGCAAGCTGTGAAGAGCTGTTTTAGGGGGTAAGATGAGATAAGAATTTGTGTCTCCAAATACTAGACTATACTGCTTCTTTGTGATCTGTGAACCGTCCTTGGACGTAGGAATGGTGTCTAGGGGAGCTGGCTCTTCTCACCATGACAGGTTGTCATGATAAGAACTTATGCCTGGCAACAGTGTGCAACGGTGAAGCGCCAAGAGGATGGGACCAGCCGGTGCGACAACGGATTGGCTGAGTAAGTCTAAACCACGCTCAGTCTCTACCCTGATAGGCCCAGCAGAGAGCGGGAACTAAAAACTGTCAGAGTATTTGAAGAAGAATCTGTAACAATGGATTCGTTCTCTGTCTGCCCTGCGTGGTATTTCAGTGAGCCTGTATACGAACCAACATACTTATCATACATACATTTTGCATATAATAAATGTAGCTTGGATTGAAGATCTCTTGATTCTTATTCCAATACCAGATTTGAATTACGCAATTTCTAACAATTGGTGACCTCCGACTGTGATCTGGTAGCAGAACTTTGCTGGAATTCATCCAGCCTATTGGACAATCGCTGTCGTCGAACCGTGTGTTTCACAAAGTGCCCGGGCTTCTAAAAAAGGTAAGCAGACACCTATTGTTATGTAAGTAAAGTTCTGCACATTGGCTTTATCCAAATTAATTTTGTGAAGCACCTGTTTGATGTAAGTGAACTCTATTACTCTATAAATAACGATTATAGATTACTAATTCGATTTGATAAAATACCATGCAAATGTTTGATAATTGTGATGGTTAAAACCCATGGGAAGTGCGAGCTATGGTTAGACATCCATAGGAGGTACTTTTAAAAAATGGTGCGAGCTATGGTTAGACATCCATAGGAGGTACTTTAAATTAGAGTGGTACTGTATGCATGAGGGTGTGAATGATAATGTACCTTGATGAAAAACCAATTAGGAATAAAAAATAAAAAATAAAAAATGTATGTGAACTCTTCAAATTGGATAATTTGTGAATAACTGTTGGATTTGTGGTTACTCAAACCGTATAACCCGTCAGTGACAATCGAAAACATAAAATGTAAAGTGATGAATGGCTAGTGTGACTGAACTGAAACGTTTGAGCTGATATGATTGAACTGTGATGTTTGATGTTTGACATAGCATAATGCTGGTTTTAGGTGCTTGGTTTGGGCTATTTGGTTTATTATTTGATTTGGCGTATGGTGTTTGACCCTGCAAAATACTGGTTAAATAATTAGACCGAAATAATTCGGTTTATCGTTGAAATATAAATATGCACCGACTTTAACTAATTAGGTGGGAATAATTTGATTTATTGGAAACGCGCTAAAACGAGAAACAGCTCCACACAGCTCCTCACAAAGCCTGTTCCCCCTGGACAAGGAAGGTAGAGTTGCGAGGGGAGGGGCTGGAGACAGCGAAAGTGTGGCTTTTGGAGCCATGATAGACTGGGAGTTGGCTGGGAACACCACGGGGCGATTGTTTGAGAGGTAACTATAAATTTATAACGATATATACGTATGGGCTTGCTCACCCGAACGTAGACGTACATCATGGGTGAGAAAGTAGAGAATATTCACATTTGCATTTTTGGTAATTTGGCAGACGCTCTTGTCCAGAGCGACTTATGGGAGCAATTGGGGTTGAGTGACTTGCTCGAGGGCACATCGGCAGATTTTCCGCCTGGTCGGCTCTGGGATTGGAACCGGCGACCTCTCGGTTGTTGGCGCGGCGCTATTGGTCACTAAGCTGCCTGCCGCCCCATATGAGTTTAAGGTTGTGGCGTTGTTTGATCATGTGATAAGGTTTAATGGGTAATCGGACCATAACTAATGTGGTTATGGAAGTAATGTATCAATAGTGGAGAGCCAATAGGGGGCTCCACTGAACTATTATGGTTTATTTGGCATTTCGGTGGCATGAGGCGAAGTCTGTGTGTATGAGTGTGGGTGGTGACCGGATACTACTGAGTATTTAGTTTGGTAATGTTGAATGGACTATTTGTAGCGTGTTTTGGGGTTAAATAGAAAGACTCACTTATTCAATAGAGAATGGGTGAAGGGAGTGATAGCATTACTTTGTGTTGCTGAATGAGGTGAAAGCTAGTGTGATTTTCATTTGGTGACGTCACTTGCTCTATGAACTGGAAGTAGTTACTTTGAGAGCATCGCAGATGGTGTGGAGTGCCTGGCGATGTATGTAGAGGGTTCCTGGTTCGAAAACAGGTAGGGACAGTGAGTAAAGCTTTCGCACTCCTTTTCGCACTCCTGAGTGGCTCAGTGGTCTAAGGCACTGCATCGCAGTGCTAACTGTGCCACTAGAGATCCTGGTTCGAATCCAGGCTCTGTCGCAGCCGGCCGCGACCAGGAGACTCATGGGCGGCGCACAATTGGCCCAGCGTCGTCCAGGGTAGGGGAGGGAATGGCCGGCAGGGATGTAGCTCAGTTGATAGAGCATGGCGTTTGCAACGCCAGGGTTGTGGGTTTGATTCCCACGGGGGGCCAGTATAAAAAAAAAAATGTATTCACTAACTGTAAGTCGCTCTGGATAAGAGCGTCTGCTAAATGACTAAAATGTAATGTAAATGTCTATATACCTAGATTACTATGTGGATTGAGAAATGTGAAAGGTTGAATTAGATAGCTTAAATAGAAGTATTCTAGAAAGGTCTATGAAAATATGTTATAAGGTCCCCATGCGCTTTCCCCGAAGGAGCAAGGGGAGGGGTGAGAGAGAGTTCAAATGTTAGGAACATCATTAAATGTATGCTTATCAACGATAGCAAGTATTTGTTTTATTAATTAGGGCCTAATCAGAGAGAACAGTTAAAGAAATTGAATAGCGAACTGAAATGGGTTAGCGGGAAAATATAAATTGTTGGTACATTTTAGAACTATAATTTATTTTGGTTACGGGGATGCAAGTGGCATTGGCTGTTGTGCTGGGGGAATAGCGCCAGCCTGTGGTGGGTTCTGAATTGGTGAAGCAGGGGGGAACAAGGAACAATAGAAGGGGAGACAGATTTTCCTAGGGGGTTGAACAAATAATTGATAATGGATAATTTGAGATGAGATCACATGTAGCAGAGTTAGGGTAATCAATTAAATAATCATTGTATACTCGAGGAATTTTTAGTGGTTTTATGGATTAGTTATGAGGAATTAGATTGATACAAACAATTATTAATGGGTTAGGACTGGGGATATATGTATCATGTTTTGTGTGTACTACCATCTTTAGATTATAACCAGGAGAAAGAGATTAGCTCATCTCATTGGAATGTTGCCCAGGGCTAGGGGGGAGCAGTAGTGAAGTTAGGCAGTATTTAGGTCATAAAAGTGAGCTAGCAAATTAAGTGAGGCCTGGCTATTTGTGGTTGTTGTTTTTCAAATAGGGTTTTCAGCAGGTCAAGGGAGAGCATCTGGTCAGCGGGGTGGTGGCACAGCAATCCTCATATCCCCCAAGTGGACATTCTCAATTTTTCCCCTAACCCATCTGTCTATCTCCTCATTTGAATTCCATGCTGTCACAGTCACTAGCCCATTTAAGCTTAATATCCTTGTCATCTATCGCCCTCCAGGTTCCCTTGGAGAGTTCATCAATGAGCTTGACGCCTTGATAAGCTCCTTTCCTGAGGATGGCTCACCCCTCACAGTTTTGGGGGATTTCAACCTCCCTACGTCTACATTTGACTCATTTCTCTCTGCCTCCTTCTTTCCACTCCTCTCCTCTTTTGACCTCACCCTCTCACCGTCCCCCCCTACTCACAAGGCAGGCAATACGCTTGACCTCATCTTTACTAGATGCTGCTCTTCTACTAATCTCACTGCAACTCCCCTCCATGTCTCCGACCACTACTTTGTATCATTTTCTCTCTCGCTCTCCTCCAACACTACTCACTCTGCCCCTACACAGATGGTAATGCGCCGCCGCAACATTCGCTCTCTCTCTCCCACTACTCTCTCCTCTTCCATCCTATCATCTCTTCCCTCTGCTCAATCCTTCTCCCTCCAATCTCCTGATTCTGCCTCCTCAACCCTCCTCTCCTCCCTTTCTGCATCCTTTGACTCTCTGTGTCCCCTATCCTCCCGGCCGGCTGGGTCCTCCCCTCCAGCTCCGTGGCTTGATGACTCATTGCGAGCTCACAGAACAGAGCTCCGGGCAGCGGAGCGGAAATGGAAGAAAACTAAACTCCCTGCCGACCTGGCATCTTTTCACTCCCTCCTCTCTACATTTTCTTCATCTGTTTCTGCTGCTAAGGCCACTTTCTACCACTCTAAATTCCAAGCATCTGCCTCTAACCCTAGGAAGCTCTTTGCCACATTCTCCTCCCTGCTGAATCCCCCCCCCCCCTCCTCCCTCTCTGTGGATGACTTCGTCAACCACTTTGAAAAGAAGGTTGACGACATCCGATCCTCATTTGTTAAGTCTAATGACACTGCTGGTCCTGCTCACACTGCCCTACCCTATGCTTTGACTTCTTTCTCCCCTCTCTCTCCAGATAAAATCTTGCGACTTGTGACTGCAGGCCGCCCAACAACCTGCCCGCTTGACCCCATCCCCTCCTCTCTTCTCCAGACCATCTCCGGTGACCTTCTCCCCTACCTCACCTCGCTGATCAACTCATCCTTGACCGCTGGCCATGTCCCTTCCGTCTTCAAGAGAGCGAGAGTTGCACCCCTTCTCAAAAAACCAACACTCGATCCCACTGATGTCAACAACTACAGACCAGTATCCCTTCTTTCTTTTCTTTCCAAAACTATTGAGCGTGCCGTCTTTAGCCAACTCTCTTGCTATCTCTCTCAGAATGACCTTCTTGATCCAAACCAGTCAGGTTTCAGGACTGGTCATTCAACTGAGACTGCTCTTCTCTGTGTCACGGAGGCTCTCCGCACTGCTAAAGCTAACTCTCTCTCCTCTGCTCTTGTCCTTCTAGACCTGTCTGCTGCCTTTGATACTGTGAACCACCAGATCCTCCTCTCCACCCTCTCCGAGCTGGGCATCTCCGGCGCGGCTCACTCCTGGATTGCGTCCTACCTGACCGGTCGCTCCTACCAAGTGGCGTGGCGAGAAGCTGTCTCCGCACCACGTGCTCTCACCACTGGTGTCCCCCAGGGCTCAGTTCTAGGCCCTCTCCTATTCTCCCTATACACCAAGTCACTTGGCTCTGTCATATCCTCACATGGCCTCGCCTATCATTGCTACGCTGACGATACACAACTAATCTTCTCCTTTCCCCCTTCTGATAACCAGATGGCGAATCGCATCTCTGCATGTCTGGCAGACATATCAGTATGGATGACGGATCACCACCTCAAGCTGAACCTTGGCAAGACGGAGCTGCTCTTCCTCCCGGGGAATGACTGCCCGTTCCATGATCTCGCCATCACGGTTGACAACTCCGTTGTGTCCTCCTCCCAGAGTGCGAAGAGCCTTGGCGTGACCCTGGACAACACCCTGTCGTTCTCCGCTAACATCAAGGCGGTGACCCGATCCTGCAGGTTCATGCTCTACAACATTCGGAGAGTACGAACCTGCCTTACACAGGAAGCGGCACAGGTCCTAATCCAGGCACTTGTCATCTCCCGTCTGGATTACTGCAACTCGCTGTTGGCTGGGCTCCCTGCCTGTGCCATTAAACCGCTACAACTCATCCAGAATGCCGCAGCCCGTCTGGTGTTCAACCTTCCCAAGTTCTCTCACGTCACCCCGCTCCTCCGCACACTCCACTGGCTTCCAGTTGAAGCTCGCATCTGTTACAAGACCATGGTGCTTGCCTATGGAGCTGTGAGGGGAACGGCACCTCCGTACCTTCAGGCTCTGATCAGTCCCTACACCCAAACGAGGGCATTGCGTTCATCCACCTCTGGCCTGCTGGCTCCCCTTCCTCTGCGGAAGCATAGTTTCCGCTCAGCCCAGTCAAAACTGTTCGCTGCTCTGGCACCCCAATGGTGGAACAAACTCCCTCACGACGCCAGGTCAGCGGAGTCACTCACCACCTTCCGGAGACATTTGAAACCCCACCTCTTTAAGGAATACCTGGGATAGGATAAAGTAATCCTTCTACCCCCCCCTAAAAAAAATAAAAAAAATATTTATATATATATATATATATTTGTGAAGTGGTTATCCCACTGGCTATAGGGTGAATGCACCAATTTGTAAGTCGCTCTGGATAAGAGCGTCTGCTAAATGACATAAATGTAAATGTAAATAGGTCTTAGAGGAGCACACAGTGAGCACACAGTTTTTTAGGTTTTGGCTGAGTTTGGGGTATATATGATTTCTTATGAGAATGAATGTCATGAGGACTTAATGAACACTTGGGATAACTAACGTTTATGAAATATTTAGAATTAATATTTAGAATAATGGTAATGTTTGGTATACTATGGGATGGAACAGTTTGTTGAATAATTTCAATTGCCTCTGAACTCTGTTTTAACCTTCTGGTGTCAATTAATCATCCACACTAGTAAATTCTAAAGGCATGAGAGGAAGACATTAATTATTACTTAAGTGATTGTTTAGGTAGGTGGTAATATTGACACATGGGCAAATCATGTGTCAAAAGGGGAGTGATAGGATTAAATAATAAATATATACGAAGGAGAGGACAAAATACTTAAAAAAAAAAAAAAAAAAAAAAAAAAAACAACAATAGAAATTGAGAGCTGAACATGTATGTGTGAAGATAGTTTATTAACCACACCCGTATGTCAGAGGTTTTGTGCCCCACAGGTGAACTAAAGGAGAAGGTGACCCACTCTATCTCACCAGGAGACTGGGTGAGCATCCAGTCCCTAAAAGAAGAAAAACTAGAAGCAGGCCTGTTGGGAAGGGCCCTATCAAGTCCTATTAGATCCACCTGGGTGCATGTCACACACTGCAAAAAGGTAAACCCAGTTACACCTGATGAACAAACACAGAGTTAGGAGAAAGAACCGATCACCACTAGGGCTCGGGAATTGGCTCCTAAAAGAAGATTCCCTTACCCTGTCTGATCATCCCTGTGTGAGTTTGATAGAAGGTAAAGCAATGGGTTGGCCTCTGGCGTCTGACATGTTCTCAGGGCGAGGGTGGGGATTCACAGGTCTCCTGATGGTAGGTAGCTGTCTGATTGTGGGGGCCATATTCCTAACACACTCAAAACCTCCTGATCAGGACATCACCATATGTATGTCACCATGTACATCCTGGGACTATGTAGTTGCTTATACCAAGCGGGGGGGGGGGGGGGGATATGTCAATCTCCATACACAGTTTAGTGACAGGTGTAGTATTGTGAAAGTAGGGAATTACCAGAAATGGCAGTGCGACCCATATAAGGGTAGGTGCTGTCTGGAGGTCTGAAGTACGCTAAAACAGGTTACAGACCTGAACAAGTGAGATATCCTCTTAAACTGGGGCACCCTATAGAGTAAACCTCTCTGAGGGAGGTAGTGAGACCGGGGCTGTGGTAAAGATAGTGCAAACTATAGACCTGAAGAAAGTAGGACAGGTGGAGACGGGGTGTAGAAATCTTGACCTGTGGTTGGAATGGATTTAGTATACGGCAAGAACTATGTCTAAAGAGGACTGTTATGCCTGTGGGACAGCCAAACCGAGGTCAACAACTACTCCGTTCCCCTTGACAGGCTTTAACTCTCTGTCAGGTTTATCCTCCATGCAAGCCACCTGGGAATGTGGTGAAAGAGTATTGTAGTAACTTGCACTATCTGTATCCCCTGATAACAAAGTCACCCCGACCTAGGTTGCCTCCGTTTGAAGCCTCAGGGGATTCTAATTGTTTTTCTAGGATTAGTAAGGATAGGATACAGGGTAGGACATCTTAGCTCCTGCTCCCACACAGAGAATATCACAACTAAAGAGACCATGACTAATCTCTCCTCTTTGTTGCAGCCAGAGGATTTTAGGCACCAAAAACAGGCCCGTGCTGACATCTGATGGTTGTGTGGTGATAACTGATTGTGAACTCACCTACATACACAAACAATCAAACGTGTCAGAGACTGGTGAGTTGTCACGTAGAAAGTGGGACCTCCTCCCGGGATCCTTTGATGAAAGGATATATATATTGATGGGATAGGAGTACCTCGAGGGGTTCCAGAACAATTCAAAGCTAGGAATCAGATCGCAGCTGAGTTTGAATCAAGTCTTTTTTGGTGGTCAACAATTAATAAAAACGTAGATTGGATGAATTATATTTACTATAACCAGCAAAGATTTATAAACCACACTCGTGATGCAATAAAGGGATTAGCTGAGCAGACAGCGGCAACTAGCTTAATGACATGGCAGAATAGAATAGCTTTGTGTTCTGTTTGGATATATGTGCTGTACTTTCATCCTCAAACAATATAGCACCGGACGGGTCCGTGACCAAAGCGCTTCAGGGACTCACCACGCTGACGAACGAACTGGCTGAGAACTCTGGTATTGATAGCTCATAAACGGTTGGTTTGATAACATATTTGGTAAATGGAAAACTATTGTTGTAACTATTCTGGGTGAAGTTATAGCTTCTATGGGTATACTTGTTCTTTGTGGATGTTGTCTTATTCCCTGTGTCTGAGGGTTGGTGAGAAAAGGAGATGGAGAAGGTGGTTTCCCAACAGATGGTGAGATACGGCCCAATCCCGGACTCCGACCTAAGGAATGAAGGATATGACCTACCAGGCTTGGTGGAGTGACACTCTAGAGGGTGTCTAAAGGGGGCCAAAATTTACTTCCCTGTTTGTGTTTTATGTTTTAATAATCTTGTGTTTTGTGTTCTATTAATCCTGTGTTTTATGACTTATTATTCAAGTTTTCCTTATGTGAAGGTTTGAAATTCCTTGGTGACTGGTAACCAACAATTTGCAAGTTGGGTGTAGATGGAAGGACTGAGGGTTTTTATTTTTTAGTATCATTATGGCCAATTAATAAAAGTGTGATTATTTTTGTTTGTATTGTATTTTAATGACTGACACCCTGTGTTTTCTTATTTTGGGTTCACACCAAGTGGGTGTGAAAAGGGGGATTGTGGGGATTTATTATTCTCATAATTGATGGGAAGACTAGCTTGGAAGGAATGCATTAATGATTAAGGATATAAAAGGAGAGAACACTTCTGTTCCTCTCAAGAATTCCCTTCCATCTCTTATTGCTCAAATGAACAGCAAACCAGGTTTAAAAAAAACCCCAAACAGATAAAGCAACATCTCACAGCACAACACCTCTCTCGTACTTGACCTGGATATTGTGTGTATGTATTGCCAAAGCAGCAGCTGTTCTTCCTGGGGTCTACACAAAACATAAACCATGACAAGTAAAGTGTGATAGAGTGTGTCCGTGTGTGTGTGTGTGTGTGTGTGTGTGTGTGTGTGTGTCATTTCACAGTCCCTATTATGCCATGAGATGTTGTTTTATCCATTTTGTAAGTAAATTTTGCTTGAGTAATTGGAAATGGAAGGGAATTCCATGCGATCATGGCTCTGTATAATAATGTGCGTTGCCGTGAATTCGTTCTGGATTTGGGGATTCTGAAGAGACCCCTGGTGGCATGTCTTGTGGGGTACGTATGGGTATCTGAGCTGAATGTTATTTGATAATGCAGAAAATCTGGAATTTTCATCACAGTAATATTTCTCATAAAAACTAAAAGAGAAGCAGTTAATCTCTCGTCAAGGAAAGACTAACATGCATGTTGTTAATGTTAGTTCTGTGTGTGCAGTTAAGGGCAAGGCATGCTGCTCTGTTTGGAGCCAGCTGCAGCTTTTCTAGGTCTTTCTTTGCTGCACTTGACCATATTACCGGACAGTAATCAGGATGGGACAAGACCATAGCCTGAACAACTAGTACAGTTGGATTTTTGTTTCAAAAACGCAGAATATCTGGCTCAAAACAGAGCAGCATGCCTTGCCCTTAACTGCACATACAGAACTAACATTAACAACATGCATGTTAGTCTTTCCTTGACGGGAGATTAACTGCTTCTCTTTTAGTTTTTATGAGAAATATTACTGTGATGAAAATTCCAGATTTTCTGCATTATCAAATAACATTCAGCTCAGATACCCATACGTACCCCACAAGACATGCCACCAGGGGTCTCTTCAGAGTCCCCAAATCCAGAACGAATTCACGGCAACGTACATTATTATACAGAGCCATGATCGCATGGAATTCCCTTCCATTTCCAATTACTCAAGCAAAATGTACTTACAAAATGGATAAAACAACATCTCAAGGCATAATAGGGACTGTGAAATGACACACACACACACACACACACACACACACACGGACACACTCTATCACACTTTACTTGTCATGTTTTATGTTTTGTGTAGACCCCAGGAAGAACAGCTGCTGCTTTGGCAATACATACACACAATATCCAGGTCAAGTACGAGAGAGGTGTTGTGCTGTGAGATGTTGCTTTATCTGTTTTTTTTTTTTTTTTTAACCTGGTTTGCTGTTCATTTGAGCAATAAGAGATGGAAGGGAATTCTTGAGAGGAACAGAAGTGTTCTCTCCTTTTTATATGATGGTCTAAATATGAGGTTGTGGTCTTGGATTACTGATCTGAAACATCTTAAATATTTGATGACGGCAGACAGATGGTCTGTCCCTCCATGTGGAAGCTCTTCTCATGCTAATGTGTCTTCTACAGTGTGTGTCTCAAAGACCAGAGAGGAAAGGAAACACAACATTGTACACAGTGCAGTACACCCAATCCCTTCGCTTGGTTTATCTCCAAATAACAGCTATTATAGTTGGCATTACAACCTGTAATTTATGTTGTTGTGAACAGTGTTCAGGTTGTTTTTCTGTATCTACCTACGTTAGTTGTAGTATGTTGTTGTGAACAGTGTTCCGGTTGTGTTCTGTACCTACCTATGTCACTTGTGGTATGTAGCTGTGAACAGTGTTCAGATTGTATTCTGTGCCTACCTACGTTAGTTGTTGTTGTGTACAGTGTTCAGATTGTATTCTGTGCCTACCTACGTTAGTTGTTGTTGTGTACAGTGTTCAGGTTGTGTTCTGTGCCTACCTACGTTAGTTGTTGTTGTGTACAGTGTTCAGGTTGTGTTCTGTGCCTACCTACGTTAGTTGTTGTTGTGTACAGTGTTCAGGTTGTGTTCTGTGCCTACCTATGTTAGTTGAATGCACCGATAGCTCTGTAGGAAGAACGTCTGCAAAATGACTGAAATGTAGATGTTAAAGCGATATATAATCCTTAAAGTAAAAGCTAAGGAATGGGGATGGAGATATGTAACCACTCTGAAATTAATAGACAGATGTTATACATTTAAGGACTGACCATCCATGACATCAAATGTATAGTTTTAACAATACTTTTGATGCTATATATTGTTTGTTTATATTACAGTTGTGTTAAATTGGCTGGATGTCTTTAGGTGGTGGACTTCTTGATACACACGGAAACTGTTGAGCGTGAAAAACTCAGCAGCGTTGCAGTTCTTGACACACTCAAACCAGTGCACCTGGCACCTACTACCATTCCCCGTTCAAAGGCACTTAAAGCTTTAAAGCCTTTGTCTTGCCATTCACCCTCTGAATGGCACACCTACACAATCCATGTCTTTTTCGAGTTAATTATTTTTATTTTGTCCACTACATTCAGAGAAGTAATTTTAAAAAAGTAAGTTGTACTGTATAGTTTTTCTGAGTAGATGTTTACTGTCTTGTCCTGTTTCAGAGAAATCATTAGGAGACATGTTGTTTACTGTTCAAACCCTTCTCTAATTATTATCAAGGTGCGTCAGTTATTTGTTTCTTTTTGAAATCCCACCTGTCATTCCGCTCCATTGTCTGGTGTTAACTCTCTCTCCTTCTCTCTCTCTCTCTCTCTCTCTCTCTCTCTCTCTCTCTCTCTCTCTCTCTCTCTCTCTCTCTCTCTCTCTCTCTCTCTCTCTCTCTCTCTCTCTCTCTCTCTCTCTCTCTCTCTCTCTCTCTCTCTCTCTCTCTTCTCTCTCTCTCTCTCTCTCAGTAATCAGACTTCATTTCCTGCACTTCTTCAGGGTCACTACATTCTTCTTTCCGTCAGGTCACATGGTCTATTGAACAATAGCCAATGAAACTCACTCCTGTGTATATTAATCAGAACAAAATCCTCTTACAAATTTTTTTGTCTTCCATAGTGACCCTTTGTGTTGTCGTCCAACCGTCTACAATTCTTTAAATGTTTTAAATAACTTAGTCTGTAAATAGTTTTAAAGGTGTCGGTTTCCCCTCACCTCAAAAGACACATACTAAGGCCAGTCCTCCATTTAAAAGCCTGTCAAAGGACCTGAATGTGTCTCCACTGAAAGTGCTTTTTTACTTTATTTTTGGGTCTAGGCTTAATCTGTGTCCAGGAAAACGACCCTATGTGTTTAACTCCACAAATGAATGTTTTCCAAAAGTGTGAATACAGAAATATCTCAAACCTTTTTGGATCAGTCAGTCCCACTAACCCTAACCCTTGAGTGGTGCTACCACCATGTACAGTAGCTATATGGTAGTAAAATAGTCAGGTACATCGTTGTAGACCTCAGGAAGAGTAGTTGTTGCCACTGTAACTGCTAGCCTAATGGGGATCCAAATACAGAAATAACACCACACCGTAGTTACACTGCTTCTACTGCCATATGTGAGGGCGTCAGGTAGCTTAGTGGGTAAGAGCGTTGTGCCAGTAACCGAAAAGGTCGCTGGTTCTAATCCCCGAGCCGACTAGGTGAAAAATCTGTCGATGTGCCATGAGCAAGGCAATTAACCCTAATGGCTCTGGATAAGAGCGTCTGCTAAAATGACTAAAATGTAAATATCAATCCTCTGCTTGATCTCCTTTTAACATCAAGTGGGACCGCTTAGTGATAGTGGCATAAGTCACAAACCCAGTCCACGAGTGTCCCAAATGGTACACTATTCCCTACATGCTGTAGTGCACTACTTGTGACCAGACCCATAGGGTTATGTTAAAACGTAGTGTACTACAGAGGGAATAGGTGCCGTTTGGGATTCACACCCATGTCTGGGCAATCAAGTCAATGACTGGGTTATTATTTTGACTTGTCCTGAGAAACTTGTGCTGATTCTTCCTGGCCGTGACGAGCACATGTCATCATGTCGTTAAAATACAGTTAAGCTCTGCCAGTTTGTTATAGTGAGCACTGTGAGTGGCTAATTAGACCAGATCCACGTGTCTTTAGCTGTGACTCTGGCTGTGTGTGTGTGTGTGTGTGTGTGTGTGTGTGTGTGTGTGTGTGTGTGTGTGTGTGTGTGTGTGTGTGTCTGTGTGTGTGTGTGTGTGTGTGTGTGTGTGTGTGTGCTCCAGGGAACAGGGAAGTTAGAGTACAGTGTAGTAGGTCAGTCCTCTGCTACAGCCTCTGCTCCAGCCACCCTGCCTTTAAAGAGTGGCTAGCCCAGTGCTCCAGTTGAGCTTGAGAGAGCTACACGTCACATCGGCTGAGGTGCGAGTTCGAGCGCAACCCTATTAAGTTTGAAAAGAAGCCAGATTTTTAGTGTTTCCCCTGTTAGTTTTGCTCCAGATTGCTTTACTCTCTACCCTGAGTTGTTGTGGGTTTTTCTTTTAGTTTTGTCTTTTCGGAGGCAAACCCAGTGGGCTTCCACGGCGGGTGTCTTTCAGAACCCTTTACTAGTGGCTTTGCCAACTTTCAGTGGGCCACATGGGTGTCTTTCAGAACACCTTCTTTCACAGTAGTTCATAGTCCTGTTGGGCTTTTTCCTGTCTTGTTGGGCTGTGTCCTGTCCTGTCCTGTTGGGCTGTGTCTGAGAGTATGTTGTGATGAGGAGACTCAGCAGTGCTAGACAGTAGGGCTGGATAGAGAGGATGTTGTGATGAGGAGACTCAGCAGTGCTAGACAGTAGGGCTGGATAGAGAGGATGTTGTGATGAGGAGACTCAACAGTGATGTACAGTAGGGCTGGATAGAGAGGATGTTGTGATGAGGAGACTCAGCAGTGATATACAGTAGGGCTGGATAGAGAGGATGTTGTGATGAGGAGACTCAGCAGTGCTAGACAGTAGGGCTGGATAGAGAGGATGTTGTGATGAGGAGACTCAACAGTGATGTACAGTAGGGCTGGATAGAGAGGATGTTGTGATGAGGAGACTCAGCAGTGCTAGACAGTAGGGCTGGATAGAGAGGATGTTGTGATGGGGAGACTCAGCAGTGCTAGACAGTAGGGCTGGATAGAGAGGATGTTGTGATGGGGAGACTCAGCAGTGCTAGACAGTAGGGCTGGATAGAGAGGACGTTGTGATGAGGAGACTCAGCAGTGATGTGCGGTAGGGCTGGATAGAGAGGATGTTGTGATGAGGAGACTCAACAGTGCTAGACAAGGCTTTACGTAGTTTTAACAGGAACATCTGTTTGGACTTTAAGGCCCTTTCAGTCTCACACCTAAAGGAAATATGCTTGTTAATCATCATTTTCCTTCCTTCTCAGAGCAGTCTGAGCTGTCTCCACTTGTGAGAGATGTGAAAGGTTGCAAGCCGATGCTTGTGTCAGAAATGGCACTGTATTCTTGATATAGTGCACTACTTTTGACCAGGGCACCTAAGGATCTGGTCAAAATAAGTGCACTTTATAGTGAATAGGGTGCCATTTCAACCAATGTGTTTTTAATATCACTTGACTTTTGCTTTACCTGGGATGTATTGGGGTGTTCTATATTATCTATATTACAGGCAAAGTAAGACTTCAAATAGGCACAGTGAAAGTCAGTATTACACAGAATGTGATTTATTTTAGAGAGTGAGATGTTTTCTTGTTAAAGGCCCAATGCAGCCGTTTTTATCTCAATATCAAATCATTTCTGGGTAACAATTAAGTACCTTACTGTGATTGTTTTCAATTAAAATGGTCAAAAAGAAACACAAGTAGTTTATTTGCAAAGAGCAATTTGACTGTCTAGGATTGGTCTGAGTGGGGAGGGGGAAAACTGAAAACAAGCTGTTATTGGCAGACAGGTTTAGAACTCTCTTTCTTATTGGTCTATTAACTAATTTACCGCCTGGTGATGGCACCAGGCAGGTTGTTACAGGTTTTGGTTTTTCTATTTCTATTTCGAGGTAGGACGTTAGCAGGTAGGGCACACCGATTGGTGTCACCTCGTTAGTCAGAATGTGTTACACCTGTGCTGGTTGTCCATCTCATTAGTCGGAAGGAGTTTCACCTGTGCTGGCCCAGGTGATATTTAAAGAGTGGCTGGCCCAGTGCTCCAGTTGAGTTTGAGAGAGCTACACGTCACATCGGCTGAGGTGTGAGTTCGAGCGCAACCCTATTAAAGTTTGAAAAGAAGCCAGATTTTTAGTGTTTCCCCTGTTAGTTTTGCTCCAGATTTCTTTACTCTCCACCCTGAGTTGTTGTGGGTTTTTCTTTTAGTTGTGTTTTTTTCGGAGGCAAACCACAGTGGGCATCCACGGCGGGTGTCTTTTAGAACCCTTTACTAGTGGCTTTGCCAACTTTCAGGTGGGCCACATGGGTGTCTTTCAGAACACCTTCTTTCACGGTATTATTCCAACTTTCAGTGTGGATATATATATATATATATATATATATATATAACACAGATTGTTTTTGACTGCACTGGGCCTTTGAGTCTATAAATGTGTTAGATGATTCTAAGAGCGGGAACAGAACGATAGTCTCAGCACTACCAAGACAGCCAGAGGAATTTTCTAGATTTGAGAAATTACAAGCACGCGTTATTTCAAAGAGAAGATGTGGTCGTGATGAATATTCTGTAAGGATTTGTCCCAAATGTCACCCTATTCCCTATATAGTACACTACTTTTGATAGGGCTTAGGTCAGAAGTAGTGCACTATATAGGGAATAGGGTGACATTTGGGACGCAAATAATTGCTGTCTATTTTTTCAGTGGCTATTTAACGATGCCAAGAAGTTATCACAAGTGTGTCAGGTACACTGTAGCGAGAGGAGGCAGTGCTACCCCCAAGGCAGTAGCAGCGATTTTCATTTCCTAGCTTTAAAATGAATGACTGACTATCTAATTGAACTCTGTGTTCTGCTCGAGCTTTGACACATGAATACACTTTCTTGGCTGCGTTTCCCTACCTTGTGAGTATCCCAAACTTAAAGCAAGCCAATAGATATGGCTATAGACTTCATAGTTGCCCACAGGGACTTCATTCTCTTCTCAGGAGTGATGTATTGTTCTATGGTAGATGTTTGACTTTAGATATGGGAATCAGGGACATTTTACTGCTCCTTCCTGACAAATTCACTATAAAAGTGGTTATGTATAATTATTAAAAGAAGAGGAAAAACCCCTGCACACTGACTTACTTGCGGGGAAGTTTGTGGTGCATCGACCTGATGAAGAAACATCAGGTTTATTCCATTAAGCACAAACATTTTGCCCACACAGGTTTCATCAGTGTGATAGATTAATCACTCATAACAAATCACCCTATAAAGAAGGCTACCTGGTGAACAGAGTGTAGCTCTTATTGGTGGTGAGAAAAATAAAGAAAAACTATTGGACAATGGACATAAACCATTCAACCAATAAGGCCACCCCAATGGGAGGGGCAATCGTAACAATCACCCATAGGTGTCATTCACAAAACTTAGATTATGGGGCCCGTGAAAAAGTAAAAATGTGGAAAAACATCAAATGAAGGTGGCATTCAAGTAGGTCAAAAACATTGATTAGATATAAAGCAAATATTCAGATCAAATAGCTAATAAATGTAATGAGGCATGTAAGATGGGAGGTGTGTAAGTTATAGAAAGGGAAAGGCTTCATTAAGTCCATTGGGGAATAGTGTCTTGAGTGTAAAGATCCATGTCTCTCTCCTTAAGTACATGTAAAAAAAAAAAAAAAAAAAAAATCATGATCTTATATCTCTCAGATATAGGACAGACACTTCAGAACAAACTTCATTTAGATTCGTTTTTTGGGGACTATCTGTTGATCCATGTAGTGAATCTGTTATTCAATGCGTTTGTATGGGCTAATAGCATTAAGGCCAAATAAATATTTTCATCAAATGTTTTTGATACTTCAATGGGTCTTAAAATTCTAAATCAAATAGCTAAATGATCCTTGGTATGACCTTCTTAAAACAATTCCATATGGCTTAGTATAACCCTCCCGCCCCCCGGTTTAGACTCTGATGGGTTAATAGTTTATGTCTCCACCTGGAAGTCCCAGTTTCATCTGCTCAATGCCGCTGCACTGCTGCAGTGATGAGACAGTGTGTGAGTGTGTCGTAAGGTGACTCGGCCACTGTCCTCCTGGTGGCGCTCTTGTGCTCTCTAATTCTCCGTTTCAAAGGTCTACTAGTTTTGTCCACAGGTGAGCATATAGATGACATTTGGGGGAAATGCATGTAATCCTTTGCCTGAGGATAACTTGTTGCTGTATGCAGGTGGGACCAGTGGTCAGATTTGGTCAAAGTACTACACTGAGCACAGTTGAGGCATGGAAAGCATCCTGGTGTGGGGTTAAGTGGTCAGATCTTTCTAGACGCCCCTTGATTCTACCACCTCTTCTTATATGAAAAGAGAGGTGGATTTTTAAAGGTGGTGCCCAAGCCTGTGTCTGATGACGAGATACGTTGTTTCACAAACTCCTGGTTGGCCCGGGAATGAGGGCTATAGGTAGTGGGACATAGAACTGAGAATGTCTTGGGCTGATTCACCTGAAGTCTGTCTTTCTCTGGAGTCTTTTCTTTTCATATCTAAGCAAAGTTTTTGACCCGCTTTATTGCTACTATGTTTTTACTTTTCATGGGCCCCATATTCTACGTTTTGTGAATGACACCTATGGGTGATTGTGTTACGAGTGCCCCTCCCATTGGGGTGGCCTTATTGGTTGAATGGTTTATGACATTGTCCAATAGTTTTTCTTTATTTTTCTCACCACCAATAAGAGCTACACTCTGTTCACCAGGTAGCCTTATTAATAAGGTGATTTATTATGAGTGATTCATCTATAACACTGATAAAGCCTGTGTGGGCGAAACGTTTGTCCTTAATGGAATAAACCTGATCATTTATTATTGCAAGTGAGTGCGGACCATACCTTTGTTCTATGTATACAGAACAACAATATAAACGCAACATGCAACAATTTCTAAGATTTTACTGAGTAACAGTTCATATAAGGAAATCAGTCAACTGAAATAAATCAATACGCCACTAATCTATGGATTTCACATGACTAGGCAGGGGTGCAGCCATGGGTGGGCCCGGGAGGGCATAAGCCCACCCACTTGGGAGCCAGAACCACCCAATGGTGGCTGGTCTCGGATGATCCAGCAGGTGAAGAAGCTGGATGTGGTGGTGCTGGGCTGGTGTGGTTACACGTGGTCTGCGGTTCTGCGGCCGGTTGGACGTACTGCCAAATTCTCTACAATGACGTTGAACGTTCAATTCACTGGCAACAGCTCAGGTGGACATTCCTGCAGTCAGCATGCCAATTGCACGCTCCTTCAAAACTTGAGACGTCTGTGGAGTTGTATACACTCCTTAGATAGGCTACCTGCTATGAAACAGAATAGAACTGCTGCCATATCAGAGTCCTTTAATGAACCACTTCATGAATTGCATGAAGCCATTAAAAGAGAGAAAAGTGACAACGATGGTAATCTTTGAAGGACTTGATATCTTCTTTGACCCAATGTATAATGAATGATAATATAAGTTTATGAATGCACTGTTATCCTGTTTTCACCTGTTCTGCTGCTTCCTGGTGGGGCTGTTATGTGTTTCTTTCTCTCTCTCTCTCTCTCTCTCTCTCTCTCTCTCTCTCTCTCTCTCTCTCTCTCTCTCTCTCTCTCTCTCTCTCTCTCTCTCTCTCTCTCTCTCTCTCTCTCTCTCTCCCCTCCTCATTCTCCGTCTGAACATTTCTTTCTGCTGCTGCAAGCTAGAGATTGGTGAAATAACCCAGTCATTACGAAGGTAATTATGATGTTAAATGAGAATGCGTCAGTAACCTCACTGTATGGATCGAAAGACCAGTGGCTGATCATCCTAGTACTTCCTCAACTGAATCATGGTGAAACCCAGGCATTCCACATGACATCCTGTGCTGGGATTTGCTGCACAAAGACTATTAAGGGATACAAGGATACGTTCAGGCCACACAGTCAGCAAAAGCATTATTAACTGCCATTTCTGTAAAAGCAGCATATTCATATTTGTAAGTAATAATTATTTCAGATCAGATCATCAGTTGGCCTGTATCTGTAATGCAGTATCCAAGCACCTTGTTTCCATCTGCACTCGGGACGGGACAGTATGTTCTCTGCCTATGTAAATGGTACAATAAGGGTTAAAGAAGCAGTATCAGTGTAACATCTGAGGGTGTTCTACCCCCAACAGATTAGTTAAGGTGCACTAGCAGTTTTTCAGATCATCATGAGATGGCTTGTGTCAAAAGCTAGAGACCAGCCTGCTGTATCCGTGCTTTAGTCTCCAAACACCTAGCATCTGTGCTTTAGTCTCCAAACACCTTGCATCTGTGCTTTAGTCTCCAAACACCTTGTATCTGTGCTTTAGTCTCCAAACACCTTGTATCTGTGCTTTAGTCTCCAAACACCTTGTATCCGTGCTTTAGTCTCCAAACACCTAGCATCTGTGCTTTAGTCTCCAAACACCTTGCATCTGTGCTTTAGTCTCCAAACACCTTGCATCTGTGCTTTAGTCTCCAAACACCTTGCATCTGTGCTTTAGTCTCCAAACACCTAGCATCTGTGCTTTAGTCTCCAAACACCTAGCATCTGTGCTTTAGTCTCCAAACACCTTGTATCTGTGCTTTAGTCTCCAAACACCTTGCATCTGTGCTTTAGTCTCCAAACACCTTGTATCTGTGCTTTAGTCTCCAAACACCTTGCATCTGTGCTTTAGTCTCCAAACACCTTGCATCTGTGCTTTAGTCTCCAAACACCTTGCATCTGTGCTTTAGTCTCCAAACACCTTGCATCTGTGCTTTAGTCTCCAAACACCTTGCATCTGTGCTTTAGTCTCCAAACACCTTGCATCCGTGCTTTAGTCTCCAAACACCTTGCATCTGTGCTTTAGTCTCCAAACACCTAGCATCTGTGCTTTAGTCTCCAAACACCTTGTATCTGTGCTTTAGTCTCCAAACACCTTGCATCCGTGCTTTACTCTCCAAACACCTTGCATCTGTGCTTTAGTCTCCAAACACCTAGCATCTGTGCTTTAGTCTCCAAACACCTTGCATCCGTGCTTTAGTCTCCAAACACCTTGTATCCGTGCTTTAGTCTCCAAACACCTTGTATCTGTGCTTTAGTCTCCAAACACCTTGTATCTGTGCTTTAGTCTCCAAACACCTTGCATCTGTGCTTTAGTCTCCAAACACCTTGTATCTGTGCTTTAGTCTCCAAACACCTTGCATCCGTGCTTTACTCTCCAAACACCTAGCATCTGTGCTTTAGTCTCCAAACACCTTGTATCTGTGCTTTAGTCTCCAAACACCTTGCATCTGTGCTTTAGTCTCCAAACACCTTGTATCTGTGCTTTAGTCTCCAAACACCTTGCATCTGTGCTTTAGTCTCCAAACACCTTGTATCTGTGCTTTAGTCTCCAAACACCTTGCATCTGTGCTTTAGTCTCCAAACACCTTGTATCCGTGCTTTAGTCTCCAAACACCTTGTATCTGTGCTGGAGAAGCCTTCAAACACCTTCTATCTATGGTCTCCAAGCATTTTGAATCTGTACTGTAAATCTCCAAGCATTTTGAATCTGTACTGTAAATCTCCAAGCATATTGGCCTGTATCTGCACTCTTTATTTTTGCTGGAGTCTCCAACAACCTTGGTCTTTATCTGTACCCCAGTCGTAAAACAGCATGTATCTGTAAACCAACATCATCAGCATTCATCAGGGCTTCATCAGAATTTACCAAGGGGTTGTCGCAATGTCTAACATCTGTTTGCTTTACGAAGAATGCGTCACCTCTAACACAGGACACAGTGGGGAAAGGTCAACTGAACGTAATGACGGTGGAGATTGAGCAGCAGGAAACAGGGAATACATAATGCATCGTAACCAGGGTTGGTGTCAATTCCCTTTAAATTTAGTAAATTCAGGAAGTGAACGAAAATTTCCCATTCCAGTTTGCTTCCTGAATTGATTAAATTGAAATGGAATTGATCCCAACCCTGACCATAACCAAACCAACAACCCAGCCAAGATGAGACCATTGGCCCCATGTGGGTGTTAGGTGAGCAACCACACGTAACCCACATCAAACCCATAACAAGCCCAACACAGGCTAGCCCACACCAATCCCATATCAGCCCAAAACAGGCTAGCCCACACCAATCCCATATCAGCCCAAAACAGGCTATTCTACACCAGCCCAACACAGGTTAGCCCACACCAGTCCAACACGGGCCTGCCAGTGGAGGCTGCTGAGGGGAGGACGACTCATAATAATGGCCGGAATGGAGTGAATGGAATGGTATCAAACACATGGTTTTCATGGTTTTCATGTGTTTGATACCATTCCATTCACTCCATACCAGCCATTATTATGAGCCCTCTTCCCCTCAGCAGCCTCCACTGGGGCCAGCCCACACCAAGCCCAACACGGGCGAGCCCACACCAAGCCCAGCACGGGAAAACCCACACCAAGCCCAGCTACTTCATAATGTAGAGGCGGGGCTGATTAGAATATTTGGGGGTGTTGTTTGCACACAGTTCTTTTTGTGCAACCATTGCTGCATGTGTCGTTCCAGTTGAAGTGCTCTTTAGTGCAATGCAATTATTTTTTTAGCAATTGTGACGTTTTTTTAAAAGACTTGAAGGGATACTTTGGGATTCTGGCAATGAGGCCCTTTATCTATTTCCCCAGAGTCTGATGTGCATGTGGATACCATGTTTATATCTCTGTGTCCAGTATGAAAGAAGTTTATACAGTAGGTGTAAGGTTTAACTTCCTGACTGATGTCTTGAGATGTTGCTTCAATATATCCACATCATTTTCCTTCCTCGTGATGCCATCTATTTTGTGAAGTGCACCAGTCCCTCCTGCAGCAAAGCACCTCCACAGCATGATGCTGCCACCCCCCCGTGCGTCACGGTTGGGATGGTGTTCTTCGGCTTGCAAGCTTACCCCTTTTTCCTCCAAACATAACAATGGTCATTATGGCCAAACAGTTCTATTTTTATTTCATCTGACCAGAGGACATTTCTCCAAAAAGTACAATCTTTGTCCCCATGTGCAGTTGCAAACCGTAGTCTGGCTTTTTTATGGCGGTTTTGGAGCAGTGGCTTCTTCCTTGCTGAGCGGCCTTTCAGGTTATGTCGATATTGGACTCGTTTTACTGTGGATATGGATACTATTGTACCTGTTTCCTCCAGCATTTTCACAAGGTCCTTTGCTGTTGTTCTGGGATTGATTTGCACTTTCATCAAGGTACGTTCATCTCTAGGAGACAGAACGCGTCTCCTTCCTCAGTGGTATGATGGTTGCGTGGTCCCATGGTGTTTATACTGGCATACTATTGTTTGTACAGATGAACGTGGTACCTTCAGGTGTTTGGAAATTGCTCCCAAGGATGAACCAGACTTGTGGAGGTCTACAACCATGGAGCAATGCTGCCATCTACCTGTGGCTGTGTGGTAGCTCATCTAACTACTGTTCTTAAGTTTCAAGTTTTATTAGTCATGTGTACAGGATACACGTTATACACCGTCCAACGAAATGGTTACAGGTTCCTTCTCGACAATGCAGTATGTAAATGTATCTCATATGTCCTTCTCTCACAGTATAACTTAAACAGCCTCAAACTTCTGATCAAGTCCTAGGGATAAGAGCTGTAGAAGATGAAACCCACTCCTGCACACTGACACATTTTAGTCATTTAGCAGACGCTCTTATCCAAAGTGACTTACATGAGCAATTAGGATGAAGTGCCTTGCTCAAGGGCACATCGACAGATTTTTCACCTAGGCTGCTTGGGGATTAGAACCAGCGACCTTTCGGTTACTAGCACAACGCTCTTAACCACTAAGCTACCTGCCGCCCGACACATAGAGATCATATTAAAAGTATTCTAATTCCTAATTCTCTGGTTTTACACTTTACACCTGTCATCTAGTCACCAACCAGAGCTGCAGGGCCATTTCTCTGTATGTCTACCGAAGGCACGGTTGATTAGACATCATTGGCACATCATGGATGAATTGAACCATTAACGCTGTGGCCTGTTCTGATCACATCACCGCTGTGGCCTGTTCTGATCACATCACCGCTGTGGCCTGTTCTGATTTACATTTACATTTACGTCATTTAGCAGACGCTCTTATCCAGAGCGACTTACAAATTGGTGCATTCACCCTATAGCCAGTGGGATAACCACTTCACAATTTTTATTTTATTTTTTATTTATTTTTTAGGTGGGGGGGGGTAGAAGGATTACTTTATCCTATCCCAGGTATTCCTTAAAGAGGTGGGGTTTCAAATGTCTCCGGAAGGTGGTGAGTGACTCCGCTGTCCTGGCGTCGTGAGGGAGCTTGTTCCACCATTGGGGTGCCAGAGCAGCGAACAGTTTTGACTGGGCTGAGCGGGAACTATGCTTCCGCAGAGGAAGGGGAGCCAGCAGGCCAGAGGTGGATGAACGCAATGCCCTCGTTTGGGTGTAGGGACTGATCAGAGCCTGAAGGTACGGAGGTGCCGTTCCCCTCACAGCTCCATAGGCAAGCACCATGGTCTTGTAACAGATGCGAGCTTCAACTGGAAGCCAGTGGAGTGTGCGGAGGAGCGGGGTGACGTGAGAGAACTTGGGAAGGTTGAACACCAGACGGGCAGCGGCATTCTGGATGAGTTGTAGGGGTTTAATGGCACAGGCAGGGAGCCCAGCCAACAGCGAGTTGCAGTAATCCAGACGGGAGATGACAAGTGCCTGGATTAGGACCTGTGCCGCTTCCTGTGTAAGGCAGGGTCGTACTCTCCTAATGTTGTAGAGCGTTGATCACATCAACGCTGTGGCCTGTTCTGATCACGTCAACACTGTGGCCTGTTCTGATCACATCAACACTGTGGCCTGTTCTGATCACATCAACACTGTGGCCTGTTCTTATCACATCAACACTGTGGCCTGTTCTTATCACATCAACGCTGTGGCCTGTTCTGATCACATCCCTGATCTTTCAATAGGAGTAATAAGACGAGCGTCAACACTGTGTCCTGTACTGTGAAGCCTGCTGTCACCTTGCAGATTGGAGATGCTGAGACAGATGCATCTCGTCCTGGTGTCATAGACGTTACACTTCCTATAGGACAGATTGTTAACGTGAGTCACTGAAACCTGATGGTCAATTGTTCATTTCTTCCATCCTATAGGACCGACTTTTAACGTTAGTCACTGAAACCTGATGGTCAATTGTTCATTTCTTCTAGACAATGTAAAGTAAAATGACAGGTAGGTTACGTAAAGTAAAATGACAGGTATGTTATGTAAAGTAAAATGACAGGTAGACTATGTAAAGTAAAATGACAGGTATGTTATGTAAAGTAAAATGACAGGTAGACTATGTAAAGTAAAATGACAGGTAGACTATGTAAAGTAAAATAATCCGATTCCAAACTCTCCACCATGGCCAAGACCAAAGAGCCCTCCAAGGATGTCAGGGACAAGATTTTAGACCTACACAAGGCTGGAATGGGCTACAAGACCATCGCCAAGCAGCTTGGTGAGAAGGTGACAACAGTTGGTGCGATTATTCCCAAATGGAAGAAACACAAAATAACTGTAAATCTCCCTCGGCCTGGGGCTCCATGCAAGATCTCACCTCGTGGAATTGCAATGATCATGAGAACGGTGAGGAATCAGCCCAGAACTACACGGGAGGATCTTGTCAATGATCTCAAGGCAGCTGGGACCATAGTCACCAAGAAAACTATTGGTAACACACTACGCCGTGAAGGACTGAAATCCTGCAGCGCCCGCAAGGTCCCCCTGCTCAAGAAAGCACATATACAGGCCCGTCTGAAGTTTGCCAATGAACATCTGAATGATTCAGAGGAGAACTGGGTGAAAGTGTTGTGGTCAAATGAGACCAAAATCGAGCTCTTTGGCATCAACTCAACTCGCTGTGTTTGGAGGAGGAGGAATGCTGCCTATGACCCCAAGCACATCATCCCCACTGTCAAACATGGAGGTGGAAACATTATGCTTTGGGGGTGTTTTTCTGCTAAGGGGACAGGACAACTTCACCGCATCAAAGGGACGATGGACGGGGCCATGTACCGTCAAATCTTGGATGAGAACCTCCTTCCCTCTGCCAGTGCATTTAAAATGGGTTGTGGATGGGTATTCCAGCATGACAATGACCCAAAACACACGGCCAAGGCAACAAAGGAGTGGCTCAAGAAGAAGCACATTAAGGTCCTGGAGTGGCCTAGCCAGTCTCCATACCTTAATCCCATAGAAAATCTGTGGAGGGAGCTGAAGGTTCGAGTTGCCAAATGTCAGGCTCGAAAACCTTAATGACTTGGAGAAGATCTGCAAAGAGGAGTGGGACAAAATCCCTCCTAAGATGTGTGCAAACCTGGTGGCCAACTACAAGAAACGTCTGACCTCTGTGATTGCCAACAAGGGTTTTGCCACCAAGTACTAAGTCATGTTTTGCAGAGGGGTCAAATACTTATTTCCCAAATTAAAATGCTAATCAATTTATAACATTTTTGACATGCGTTTTTCTGGATTTTTTTGTTGTTATTCTGTCTCTCACTGTTCCAATAAACTTACCATTAAAATTATAGACTGATCATGTCTTTGTCAGTGGGCAAACGTACAAAATCAGCAGGGGATCAAATACTTTTTTTCCCTCACTGTATGTAAAGTAAAATGACCAAACATTTACAAATTACATTTTAGTCATTAGCAGACGCTCTTATCCAGAGCGACTTACAGTTAGTGAGTGCATATAATGTCTTTTCATTTTTTTATTACATTATTCTTATACTGGCCCCTGTGGGAATCGAACCCACCACCCTGGCATTGCAAAGCCATGCTACATCCCTGCCGGCCATTCCCTCCCCTACCCTGGACGACGCTGGGCCAATTTTGCGCCGCCCCATGGGTCTCGCGGTCGCGGCCAGCTACGACAGAGCCTGGATGGACCAGGTAGGCTATGTAAAGTAAAATGACAGGTAGACTATTTAAAGTAAAATGACAGGTAGACTATGTAAAGTAAAATAACAGGTAGACTATGTAAAGTAAAATGACAGGTAGACTATGTAAAGTAAAATGACAGGTAGGCTATGTAAAGTAAAATGACAGGTAGACTATGTAAAGTAAAATGACAGGTAGACTATTTAAAGTAAAATGACAGGTAGACTATGCAAAGTAAAATTACAGGTAGACTATGTAAAGTAAAATGACAGGTAGACTATGTAAAGTAAAATGACAGGTAGACTATTTAAAGTAAAATGACAGGTAAACTATGTAAAGTAAAATGACAGGTAGACTATTTAAAGTAAAATGACAGGTAGGCTATGTAAAGTAAAATGACAGGTAGACTATGTAAAGTAAAATGACAGGTAGACTATGTAAAGTAAAATGACAGGTAGACTATGTAAAGTAAAATGACATGTAGACTATGTAAAGTAAAATGACAGGTAGACTATGTAAAGTATAATGACAGGTAGACTATTTAAAATAAAATGACAGCTAGACTATGTAAAGTAAAATGACAGGTAGGCTATGTAAAGTAAAATGACAGGTAGACTATGTAAAGTAAAATGACAGGTATACTATTTAAAGTAAAATGACAGATAGACTATGTAAAGTATAATGACAGGTAGACTATTTAAAGTAAAATGACAGGTAGATTATGTAAAGTAAAATGACAGGTAGACTATGTAAAGTAAAATGACAGGTAGACTATGTAAAGTAAAATGACAGGTAGACTATGTAAAGTAAAATGACATGTAGACTATGTAAAGTAAAATGACATGTAGACTATGTAAAGTATAATGACAGGTAGACTATTTAAAATAAAATGACAGCTAGACTATGTAAAGTAAAATGACAGGTAGGCTATGTAAAGTAAAATGACAGGTATACTATGTAAAGTAAAATGACAGGTATACTATTTAAAGTAAAATGACAGGTAGACTATGTAAAGTAAAATGACAGGTAGACTATGTAAAGTAAAATGACAAGATAGACTATGTAAAGTATAATGACAGGTAGACTATTTAAAGTAAAATGACAGGTAGATTATGTAAAGTAAAATGACAGGTAGACTATGTAAAGTAAAATGACAGGTAGACAATGTAAAATAAAATGACAGGTAGACTATGTAAAGTAAAATGACAGGTATAATATGTAAAGTAAAATGACAGGTATACTATGTAAAATAAAATGACAGGTAGACTATGTAAAGTAAAATGACAGGTATAATATGTAAAGTAGGCTATTATTTTTATTTTATGTCACTGAGATCTTCTCTGAAGCAATTGTGGGTCACCATAGTATTGTATTCCTATAGCTTTCAATTCAACCATTGTCCACATACAGTAACATACATATTATGTGTGTCTTCGTCACTCCTCCACCTAGATCCAGGAGATCTCCTTTAAGAACAACTACACGGTGTACGTGTCTGTTTGTCTACTGAGGAGAGGGCAGTTAAGGGGGCTACTTGTCTGAGGAGAGATGAGGAGGGGGCAGTTAAGTGGGCTACTTGTCTGAGGAGAGATGAGGAGGGGGCAGTTAAGTGGACTACTTGTCTGAGGAAAGATGAGGAGGGGGCAGTTAAGGGGGCTACTTGTCTGAGGAACCACCCTCACACTAGAGAGAGAGAGAGAGAGAGAGAGAGAGAGAGAGAGAGAGAGAGAGAGAGAGAGAGAGAACCACCGTCTGTTGCCCAGCCCATTCACGGAGAAGGGCTCTCAGGACTTCTGCTCTGTCTACAGACAACAGGTTAGATGAATGAATGAATGAATGAATGAATGAATGAATGAATGAATGAATGAATGATATAAATGTGCACAAAACATTAGGAACACCGTTCTAATATTGAGTTGCACCCCCTTTTGACCTCAGAACAGTCTCAATTCATCGGGGCATGGACTCTGCAAGGTGTCTGAAGTGTTCCATAGGGATTCTGGCCCATGTTGACTCCACCGCTTCCCACAGTTGTGTGAAGTTGGCTGGTAGTGGATCTCTATTTCAAATAGTTCGTTCCATCTCATCCCACAGATCCTCGATTGGATTGAGATCTGGTGACTGGGCAGGCCAATGCAATAAGCCGAATTCACTGTCATGTTCGTGGAACCATTCCTGGACAAACCTAGCCTTGTGGAATTGGGGCATTATCCTGCTGAAAAAAAATCTATTTGCAGATGGATACACTGCTGCCATGAGGGGACGCACCTGATTGGCAATGATGTTCAGATATCCTGTGGCGTTCAAACGTTCCTCCACTTTTATCAAAAGGGGCCCAATGTGTGTGCCATGAAAACACCCCCCACACCATCACACCACCACCACCACCAGCCTGCAATGTTGACACGCGGCATCATGGATGCATGTCCTCATGTGGTTTCCTCCATACCCTAGTCCTCCCATCGGCGTGAAACAGCAGGAACCAGGGATTCATCAGACCAGGCAATGTTTTTCCAATTCTCCAGTGTCCAGTGTTTTCGATCCTTAGCCCCACTGCAACCTCAATTTCTTTTTTTTAAACTTTGCTGAAAGAAGTGGAACTCTGTAAAGTCGTAGGCTGCCATACCCCATTCGTGTCAAGGTACGACGAGTTGTGCATTATTTTACTGGTCTTTGGGCACCAACGTTGTACTGGACTGTATGTTGACTAACTGTAGCCCGTTTCATGTCAGCCTACTTTGTCCTCTTTCATCAATTACCCGTTTTCGACCACTGGCCTGTCGTTGGCTGGATGTCCTTTGGTACACACAGAAACTGTTGAGCGTGAAAAAACCCAGCAGCGTTGCAGTTCTTGACACACTCAAACTGGTGCGCCTGGCACCTACTACCACACCCCATTCAAAGGCACTTAAATATTTTGTCTTGCCTATTCACCCTCTGAATGACACACATACATAATCCATGTCTAAATTGTCTCAAGGCCTAAAAATCCTCCTTTAACCTGTCTCCTCCCCTTCATCTACACTGATTGAAGTGGATTTAAAAGGTGACATCAATAAGGGATCACAGCTTTCACCTGGATTCACCTGGTCAATTTATGTCATGGAAAGAGTAGATGTTGCTAATGTTTTGTACACTCAGTGTACATGATGCTAAATATAGTCATTTCATCCAGCAATACTCAGTTTCTGGGTCAATTGGACATTTTGAGTCAGTCCACAGACCACCAGTCAATCGTATAAATTACGCCGGTATTTAATTTGATATAGCTGGCAGAAATGTTCGTGACTCATGCTCCTAAGACTGTTCTTATGGAGTTTTAAACAGCCTTAATGTGATTTGACTTTTATAAATGATAATAACTCAGGTTTACTTTATTTTTGCTGAGCTGCTCCTGGAGGTAAGTTTGTCTTACTTCAAGTAGCAATTAAGCTCATTTAAATGATCTGTGGAAGCCATATTTTCATCAGTATGTGTGTTATGGTTGTTAGATTTAGAAGCCATATTTTCATTAGGATGTGTGTTATGGTTGTTAGATTTAGAAGCCATATTTTCATCAGGATGTGTGTTATGGTTGTTAGATGTTGTTGGAACGAGATCATGTGACTTCAGCCTTCATCAGCCTGATTGGTAGAATTTCAGCGTGGGGGAGGAGATCACAATACAAAGTGAAGCACTGCCTAATGGATAGAGAGTTGTTGCTGGGATCAAATAATGATCATTCATCTCCCTGTTTGAATGAAGTGAAGCACTGCCTAATGGATAGAGGGTTGTAGCAGGGATCAAATAATTATCATTAATCTATCAAATTACGTCAATTTGTATTGTAAAATGAAATAGTAAATTACCGTAGCTGTCATGAAACGGAACACTTAGATGTTGCCATTGAGGACATTCTCATTCATTTACAGTGAGGGAAAAAGGTATTTGATCCCCTGCTGATTTTGTACGTTTGCCCACTGACAAAGAAATGACCAGTCTATAATTTTAATGGTAGGTTTATATGAACAGTGAGAGACAGAATAACAACAAAACAATCCAGAAAAAATGAATGTCAAAAATGTTATAATTTGATTTTGCATTTTAATGAGGGAAATAAGTATTTGACCCCCTCTCAATCAGAAAGATTTCTGGCTCCCAGGTGTCTTTTATACAGGTAACGAGCTGAGATTAGGAGCACACTCTTAAAGGGAGTGCTCCTAATCTCAGCTTGTTACCTGTATAAAAGACACCTGTCCACAGAAGCAATCAATCAATCAGATTCCAAACTCTCCACCATGGCCAAGACCAAAGTGCTCTCCAAGGATGTCAGGGACAAGATTGTAGACCTACACAAGGCTGGAATGGGCTACAAGACCATCGCCAAGCAGCTTGGTGAGAAGGTGACAACAGTTGGTGTGATTATTCACAAATGGAAGAAACACAAAATAACTGTAAATCTCCCTCGGCCTGGGGCTCCATGCAAGATCTCAACTTGTGGAGTTGCAATGATCATGAGAACGGTGAGGAATCAGCCCAGAACTACACGGGAGGATCTTGTCAATGATCTCAAGGCAGCTGGGACCATAGTCACCAAGAAAACAATTGGTAACACACTACGCCGTGAAGGACTGAAATCCTGCAGCGCCCGCAAGGTCCCCCTGCTCAAGAAAGCACATATACAGGCCCGTCTGAAGTTTGCCAATGAACATCTGAATGATTCAGAGGAGAACTGGGTGAAAGTGTTGTGGTCAGATGAGACCAAAATGGAGCTCTTTGGCATCAACTCAACTCGCAGTGTTTGGAGGAGGAGGAGTGCTGCCTATGACCCCAAGAACACCATCCCCACCGTCAAACATGGAGGTGGAAACATTATGCTTTGGGGGTGTTTTTCTGCTAAGGGGACAGGACAACTTCACCGCATCAAAGGGACGATGGTCGGGGCCATGTACCGTCAAATCTTGGGTGAGAACCTCCTTCCCTCAGCCAGGGCATTGAAAATGGGTCGTGGATGGGTATTCCAGCATGACAATGACCCAAAACACACGGCCAAGGCAACAAAGGAGTGGCTCAAGAAGAAGCACATTAAGGTCCTGGAGTGGCCTAGCCAGTCTCCAGACCTTAATCCCATAGAAAATCTGTGGAGGGAGCTGAAGGTTTGAGTTGCCAAACGTCAGGCTCGAAACCTTAATGACTTGGAGAAGATCTGCAAAGAGGAGTAGGACACAATCCCTCCTGAGATGTGTGCAAACCTGGTGGCCAACTACAAGAAACATCTGACCTCTGTGATTGCCAACAAGGGTTTTGCCACCAAGTACTAAGTCGGGGCGGCAGGTAGCTTAGTGGTTAAGAGTGTTGTACCAGTAACCGAAAGGTCGCTGGTTCTAATCCCCGAGCTGACTAGGTGAAAAATCTGTCGATGTGCCCTTGAGCAAGGCACTTAACCCTAATTGCTCCTGTAAGTCGCTCTGGATAAGAGCGTCTGCTAAATGACCAATTTATTTATTTTGCAGAGGGGTCAAATACTTATTTCCCTCATTAAAATGCAAATCAATTTATAACATTTTTTACATGCGTTTTTCTGGATTTTTTTGTTGTTATTCTTGTCTCTCACTGTTCAAATAAACCTACCATTAAAATTATAGACTGATCATGTCTTTGTCAGTGGGCAAACGTACAAAATCAGCAGGGGATCAAATACTTTTTTCCCTCAACGTACATTTATGTTCCTCCAGGATTCAGAGAGGGACATTCCTGATTGGTTGTTAGACTTAACACTGGTTGACCTGATGTACAGGTCAGGATCGTATCAACCAGTAGGCCTGCTACTTTTCCATATTTGGGAATGCAGAATAGTTCCCTAATCCGTTTTATACCTCCAATAGAATACACTACGCTGTCCTCTTTTCCTCTACAATTAATCGGAAGAACTATCAGCCGTCTGGCTGGTCAAAGACCTCATAAACCTTTATAAAACATGGTTACTTAAAAGAGAATACTCTATATGTTGTTGTTTTTGTTTTCGTTGTTGTCTCTATGGCCTTCCAGGTCCTCAGACTAACAAAGATAGCCATCTTACTGGTCAATAACCCTTTATAAAACATAGCTACGGTATTTAAAAGAGAATACAATATCCAGTAAAATATTGTATATTGTTTGTTTTGCTGTTTCTATAGAGCCTTCCAGATCCTCAGACGGTATCTTCCAGCATTCAGCAGATGTGGGCGTTAACAGAGGTCATGCAGATCGACCAGAACACTGCTTCCATAGGACTCTTCCACATAAGACAGCTTCTAATAGAGCCCCACAGTGGAGGTGTCATAATACCCATAAACCCTAGCGGTCAAACAGGGAAATGGTTCCAATACCTCTCCCACCATTCATTTTTTCTCCATGAAACCCACATAACAAGAAAAAGAGCATGACGCACTTCACTTTGCATGTGAAATTTGAAAGTTGTTAATATTTTAATGTGTCGGGAAGAGTTGGATGATTTAATCTTTAAAAACCTCATTTGTAGCTGTTTGATCATCTGATTTCGTGATTGGTTTTCCTATTGCAAGCAGTCCGAAAATGCTATCCTTTTTAGCTTTCATAGAGCCCCACAGTGGAGGTGTCACAATACCCATAAAACCTAGCGGGTCAACAGGGAAATGTTTTCACTCCTTTTTATTAATTCTTCCTATAGGGGATTTTAGAAACACTTAAAATAAGGGCTGTGTTTCGTGTAGGCTTACCCCGGCGTGACGTTTTGATAACCGTGTAAATCTCTCTTGGACAAGGTGACTTTGATCAATAAATGTACCTGTATTTATCCCCCCTAAATGAAAAGATAATTAATGCGTACAATTTCCCAAACATCACCAAACTAAACTGATATTGAAAGTTGTATGGCTTTATTAAAGACATACAACACTAACCTTGGTTTATGGCTGCAGTGCAAATATGATCGACTTCAACACCATAGACAGCGAACCAACTGTGTAGTTGTAGCAACGATCACTGAATTGAGTTCAATCCAATAAATAATTAGTGGATGGGTCAGGTTTGCAGGAAAAAGACATCTGTTAAGAAATCTGACAAGCTAGCTAGCTAACTTTAGCTACATACGCTAGCAAGCTGCTAGCTACTCCACTGACTGTGGAGTTTGCTAGCTAGCTAAAGGTCCCACAGAGGATTTTAGAAACACTTAAAATAAGGGCTGTGTTTTGTGAACGCTTACCCTAGCGTGACATTTTGAGAACCATGTAAATCTCTCTCGGACAAGTTGACTTTTATCAATATATTCAACTCTATTTACTCTCAGATTCGAAAATGCTAATTAGCATTAAAAAAAAGACATTATGCAAAACTACAAATCCCTGCAAGCTCCTGCACGTCATCTCTAGCTGACACCATTTAGTAAATGTATTCGTTACTACATTTAGCAAACATTAGATAGTTAATCCAGAGATTCTTACCTTTGCCTTGATTCGGCAGTCTCTTCCAGATCATCATGGCATTTATATTGATAAAAGTCACCTTTTCCCAGAGAGATTTACAGGGTTATCAAAACTTAATGCCAGGGTTAGCCAACACAAAATCCCCTATGGGAAAAATGAATGGTGGAAAAACGATTGGAACCATTTCCCTGTTTGACCGCTAGGTTTTATGGGTATTATGACTCATACTGTGGTACTCTATAGTTCATGTATACATTCATTTGAAGTTAAGCACACACCCAGGGCCCAAATGCGGGTTTAGGAATTAGCGGGTAAAGTCTAGTTCACCAGCCATGTGGGTGGGTGGTCGGCGTTCCACAGTGCAAGCGTTTCACTCATAATAATAATAAGAGTTAGAAGTCAACTATGAGCACATGTATAGCAAAATACATTTTGCAGGAGCTTTTTGCTAAGTGTGTCTGTATTTCTGTTTCACAGCTGGAAGCTGAAGACCTACGAATCCTATTATATACAGTATATCCCACCTAGCGTGACGCGCAACACCTAGCGTGACGCGCAACACCTAGCGTGACGCGCAACACCTAGCGTGACGCGCAACACTGCCTGGCTGGGGAGCTGTGCGCACTCTTGACTGAAGTGAAGATTCCTTTTTAGAAGCGCTGTGCACAGGCATAAACTTTGGTCCAATCTACTCAAAAGTCTACCAAAGTGAGCCTTTGTCCTTTTGTTTCTTGGCTATTTACATTATTTTGTTCACAAGCTAGGTTGTTTTTCAAAGTTTGAGGGAATGCTTCAGTGAAGACACATTGGCTACTAGTCAAATTCTCATCTAACAGGGATGCACACTGTAAATGATTTATTTATTTTTATTTTTAGTCATTTAGCAGACGCTCTTATCCAGATCAACTTACAGGAGCAATTAGGGTTAAGTGCCTTGCTCAAGGGCACATCGACAGATTTTTCACCTAGTCGGCTCGGTGATTAGAACCAGCGACCTTTCAGTTACTGGCACAACACTCTTACCCACTGAGCTACCTGCCGCCCCAAATGATGGCTCCAGCAGTGTGAAGTGCCCTCATTGCCACGGTAACCTCATGCCCTTAAAGGGGCAGCTGAACATTTGTCTCATCTGTGATATTTTGGTTAAAAAATAATAAAAAATAAAAAAGTATTTGGTAGTAATACATGTATTGTTTTAGAAACATTACAAAGTATGTTCATCTGTTTTTTGTTTTTTGTGGAACTATGCCCTAAAGATATTTTGGCTGGTAAAAAATCTGAGTGGCTTGTTTTAAATTTACCTGCCACAGTTGCTGGCTGACTAAATGTTAGTTTCAGGCCCTGGTCACATCACTCTTCATGGGTGGCAGAAAAATAAAAGAATAAAGTACATTTGGGTTGATGGCTGCTACGATATAAACCTGTTGTCCTTCACATAACAAGGAATTGACCGTAGGTTCATTTTACATTGAGCCTTCTACAGTGTTGGTGGTCAAATGTAAACATCACCATTACCAAGTTATCTCTCCCAAAGTCTATTTGATTAATTGCCTGACAATGTTATATTTCAGTTTTATGGTAATTATTATTTGTCGAAGACGGCAAACCATTGATTTGTTTTATTTTAATTTTTTTACAAACACCTTTACCATTATTGCAACTACTGTATGTAGTGAAACAGAAGAAGAATGCATGGTCAACTTTATCCAGATGAGGGCAGTAGTGGTTTTTTAAAAGATGCTAAAGAGAAGCTATCTGAGATGTAGATATGGATATAGCACGCTGGGGTTGTTGTGGGTGGTTTGCAGTCTCCAATTCTCTTATCGTAAGTTATTCATGAATCATATGAATGTGTATACTTTCCCTTCAATGGAAAACATATAATTCACATCAACATTGTACTGAAGAAAGAGGTGAAGGAATTGATATGCTATTTATTTGTTGATTAGGATACCCATTAGCTTTTGCAGAAGGGTCCACAAGAAACACAAAACATTACAAGTAACAAAACACCGATACACCAATAGACAAGGACAGTCACAGAAATTGAATCCTCCCAGGCTGGTAAGTGAGGAGAGATTGTGTCTGAGGTAGACTGATGTACTGGTTGACTTTGCTCTCTAAGAGACTGCAGTACAAATCTATCTCCAAACTGCTGATAATATATCAAATAGAAAGCTCTTCCCTCTCCCTGCCTCTGTTTCGGGTTCAATCTAGCAGGGCTGAAATAACAGACTGTTACGGCGACACAGGAATCCAGACAACCGTCTAGCCATGTCAGACATCCCCTTGAGTGCTTAAGTTCTGGCTTGTACGTAGACATACCTCTGTAGGGTATTTCAGTGTCAATATCTCTGTCCTTGTCTCCCAAGAATTGCTTGATTATTTTGGGTGTTATGGCGTTAACTACTGTGTTATCTTTTAGTCTAGGTTAGGGGACAATTGACCAGACCTAGAGAAGGCAGCCATGCTTTTCTGATAACACCTTTAACCCTGACTGCCTGTGGAGAAAATGAAGAAGGAGCCCAACGTTGTGGAAGTAGGTAGCATATTATTTCCTGATAACACCATTTGCCCTGGGTGTTGAAAAGAGAATGGAGAACAGGATTTGGATGTAGAGTTTTTAACACTCTCCGTAACCCCAAATACATTGGTTGAGGAACCCCAGATTTAATTTCAGTATTTGGTTTATTTTCAGGTTATCAGAACCTGTTTTGAATGAGAGAAACGTGTGTTTCTAAACCCTGGTAAAAGCAGAGTTTGGGCTTGAATATGAACATTGGAGAAGGAAGTATATGATATATTATGGTTCAGCCCTTAATTGCCAATTTGACTTCAATTGTAAAAGTGAAAGAAATTCCTTTCAAACCTGTCTAAAAAATAAATCAATGGGTAGACGAGCAACCTTTGCAAAACTCGTGGAAAATATAGTGTATAATGATGTAAGTTCAAATGCATAATGTCTTTGTAATTCGTTTTTATACAGGTAGAGAGTGAAGTGGTATCGCCCTTGTAAGTTCTTAGACTTCCTCTGAATGTATGTTTTCATGCAGTTCTCTCTCCGGGTGCGTTCCAAATGGTACCCTATTCCTTTTATATAGTGCACTACATGGTCAAAAGTAGCGCACTACATGGTCAAAAGTACTGCACTACATGGTCAAAAGTAGCGCACTACATGGTCAAAAGTAGCGCACTACATGGTCAAAAGTAGTGCACTACATGGTCAAAAGTAGTGCACTACATGGTCAAAAGTAGTGCACTACATGGTCAAAAGTAGTGCAATACATGGTCAAAAGTAGTGCACTACATGGTCAAAAGTAGTGCACTACATGGTCAAAAGTAGTGCAGTCACTCTGGGCATAAACTGGTTGAATCAAAGTAGTTGAAAAGACAAACAGTGCTCAACTCTACCTTATATGAACTTAAATTGGGTGCTGGATCCTCATATATTTTCCAAAAGAACAGAAGTAGGACAGCACTCCGGTAAATAAACGTACTTTAACATATTTGTATTGCCGCAACAACGTTTGGGGTATGAGCCCATCTTCAGTGTGCAAGGCAATGGAAATCAATGTCACAAGAACAAGACCTCACAGGTGGGCATCATGATACATTACCAGTCAAAGATTTGGACACACCTACTCATTCAAGGGTTTTTCTTTATTTTTTACTATTTTTTTTACATTGTAGAATAATAGTGAAGACATCAAAAGTATGAAATAACACATATGGAGTCATGTAGTAACCAAAAAAGTGTTAAACAAATCAAATATATTTTATATTTGAGATTCTTCAAATAGCCACCTTTGGCCTTGATGACAGCTTTGCCCAGTCCTGCTTACCTATGATATTCAGGGTTTTAACCAAGCCCAGCCCTGCTTAGCTATGATATGCAGGGTTTTAACCAAGCCCAGCCCTGCTTGATATTTATCACTGACTATTACTAATGTGCTACAATGAGAATGATTCTTGAGAGATCTCCACTTAAAAACTAAATAGATTCACTGTTGCTATCAAAGTCATTTCTAAGTGTAGGTTAACAGAGCAATACTGTATCACTATATATCATCAATTATACTATTTAGGCATACAGTATATAGCATTTTTTTTATTTTTTTTATTTTTTTTATTTTTTAGGGGGTAGATCAGCTTTAATATTTCAGATAGATTGTAACTTCTATCAATGTAATTGTCTGCATCACTTCCAATCCCCCATATGTTTTTTTTCTCGCAAATATAAATATATATTTACATACACACATATATATATATATATTTACATACACACATATATATATATATATATATATATATATATATATATATATATATATATATATATATACATACATATACACATACATATACATACATACACATACATCCATACACACAGACATATTTTTTTAAATGATATTTCACTTCATTACTTTCCAACCCCACCACCCCTTCCCCAATTGGAGTAAACTAGTGAACAACAACGCTTAGGCCTCTACTTCCAGCCCATACATATTTACATTTACATTTTAGTCATTTAGCAGACGCTCTTATCCAGAGCGACTTACAGGAGCAATTAGGGTTAAGTGCCTTGCTCAAGGGCACATTAACGTCATTTAGCAGACGCTCTTAGCCAGAGCGACTCACAAATTGGTGCGTTCACCCTATAGCCAGTGGGATAACCACTTTACAATTGGGGGGGGGGGGGGTAGAAGGATTCCTTTATCCTATCCCAGGTATTCCTTAAAGAGGTGGGGTTTCAAATGTCTCCGGAAGGTGGTGAGTGACTCCGCTGTCCTGGCGTCGTGAGGGAGCTTGTTCCACCATTGGGGTGCCAGAGCAGCGAACAGTTTTGACTGGGACATACTACAGTTGAAGTCGGAAGTTTACATACACTTAGGTTGGAGTCATTAAAACTCGTTTTTCAACCACTCCACACATTTCTTGTTAACAAACTATAGTTTTGGCAAGTCGGTTAGGACATCTACTTTGTGCATGACACAAGTAATTTTTCCAACAATTGTTTACAGACAGATTATTTCACTTATAATTCACTGTATCACAATTCCAGTGGGTCAGAAGTTTACATACACTAAGTTGACTGTGCCTTTAAACAGCTTGAAAAATTCCAGAAAATGATGTCATGGCTTTAGAAGCTTCTGATAGCCTAATGTACATAATTTGAGTCAATTGGAGGTGTACCTGTGGATGTATTTCAAGGCCTACCATCAAACTCAGTGCCTCTTTGCTTGACATCATGGGAAAATCAAAAGAAATCAGCCAAGATCTCAGAAAAAAAATTGTAGACCTCCACAAGTCTGGTTCATCCTTGGGAGCAATTTCCAAACGCCTGAAAGTACCACGTTCATCTGTACAAACAACACTACGCAAGTATAAACACCATGGGACCATGCAGCCTTCATACCAGGCGGCAGGTAGCTTAGTGGTTAAGCGCGTTGTGCCAGTAACCGAAAGTTCGCTGGTTCTAATTCCCGAGCCGACTAGGTGAAAAATCAGTCGATGTGCCCTTGAGCAAGGCACTTAACCCTAATTGCTCCTGTAAGTCGCTCTGGATAAGAGCGTCTGCTAAATGACAAAAAAATTAAAATAAAATACAGCTCAGAAAGGAGATGTGTTCTGTCTCCTAGAGATTAACGTACTTTGGTGTGAAAAGTGCAAATCAATCCCAGAACAACATCAAAGGACCTTGTGAAGATGCTGGAGGAAACAGGTACAAAATTATCTATATCCACAGTAAAATGAGTCCTATATCGACATAACCTGAAAGGCTGCTCAGCAAGGAAGAAGCCACTGCTCCAAAACCCCCATATAAAAGCCAGACTACGGTTTGCACCTGCACATGTGGACAAAGATTGTACTTTTTGGAGAAATGTCCTCTGGTCTGATGAAACAAAAATAGAACTGTTTGGCCATAATGACCATCGTTATGTTTGGAGGAAAAAGGGGGATGCTTGCAAGCCGAAGAACACCATCCCAACCGTGAAACACGTGGGTGGCAGCATCATGCTGTGGGGGTGCTTTGCTGCAGGAGTGACTGGTGCACTTCACAAAATAGATGGCATCATGAGGAAGGAAAATGATGTGGATATATTGAAGCAACATCTCAAGACATCAGTCATGAAGTTAAAGCTTGGTCGCAAATGGGTCTTCCAAATGGACAATGACCCCAAGCATACTTCCAAAGTTGTGGCAAATGGCTTCAGGCCAGAGGTGGATGAACGCCATGCCCTCGTTTGGGTGTAGGGACTGATCAGAGCCTGAAGGTACGGAGGTGCCGTTCCCCTCACAGCTCCGTAGGCAAGCACCATGGTCTTGTAGCAGATGCGAGCTTCAACTGGAAGCCAGTGGAGTGTGCGGAGGAGCGGGGTGACGTGAGAGAACTTGGGAAGGTTGAACACCAGACGGGCTGCGGCATTCTGGATGAGTTGTAGGGGTTTAATGGCACAGGCAGGGAGCCCAGACAACAGCGAGTTGCAGTAATCCAGACGGGAGATGACAAGTTCCTGGATTAGGACCTGTGCCGCTTCCTGTGTAAGGCAGGTTCGTACTCTGCGAATGTTGTAGAGCATGAACCTACAGGATCGGGTCACCATCTTGATGTTAGCGGAGAACGACAGGGTGTTGTCCAGGGCCACGTCAAGGCTCTTCGCACTCTGGGAGGAGGACACAACGGAGTTGTCAACTGTGATGGTGAGATCATGGAACGGGCAGTCCTTCCCCGGGAGGAAGAGCAGCTCCGTCTTGCCAAGGTTAAGCTTGAGGTGGTGATCCGTCATCCATACTGAAATGTCTGCCAGACATGCAGAGATGTGATTCGCCACCTGGTTATCAGAAGGGGGAAAGGATAAGATTAGTTGTGTGTCGTCTGCGTAGCAATGATAGGAGAGGCCATGTGAGGATATGACAGAGCCAAGTGACTTGGTGTATAGCGAGAATAGGAGAGGGCCTAGAACTGAGCCCTGGGGGACACCAGGGGTGAGAGCACGTGGTGCGGAGACAGCTTCTCGCCACGCCACTTGGTAGGAGCGACCGGTCAGGTAGGACGCAATCCAAGAGTGAGCCGCGCCGGAGATGCCCAGCTCGGAGAGGGTGGAGAGGAGGATCTGATGGTTCACAGTATCAAAGGCAGCAGACAGGTCTAGAAGGACAAGAGCAGAGGAGAGAGAGTTAGCTTTAGCAGTGCGGAGAGCCTCTGTGACACAGAGAAGAGCAGTCTCAGTTGAATGACCAGTCTTGAACTCTGACTGGTTTGGATCAAGAAGGTCATTCTGAGAGAGATAGCAAGAGAGTTGGCTAAAGACGGCACGCTCAATAGTTTTGGAGAGAAAAGAAAGAAGGGATACTGGTCTGTAGTTGTTGACATCAGAGGGATCGAGTGTTGGTTTTTTGAGAAGGGGTGCAACTCTCGCTCTCTTGAAGACGGAAGGGACATAGCCAGCGGTCAAGGATGAGTTGATCAGCGAGGTGAGGTAAGGGAGAAGATCACCGAAGATGGTCTGGAGAAGAGAGGAGGGGATAGGGTCAAGCGGGCAGATTGTTGGGCGGCCAGCCGTCACAAGTCGCAAGATTTTATCTGGAAAGAGAGGGGAGAAAGAAGTCAAAGCATAGGGTAGGGCAGTGTGAGCAGGACCAGCAGTGTCATTTGACTTAACAAACGAGGATCGGATGTCGTCAACCTTCTTTTCAAAATGGTTGACGAAGTCATCCACAGAGAGGGAGGAGGGGGGGAGGGGGAGGAGGATTCAGCAGGGAGGAGAGGGTGGCAAAGAGCTTCCTAGGGTTAGAGGCAGATGCTTGGAATTTAGAGTGGTAGAAAGTGGCCTTAGATTTTTTTACATTAGTTATCTTGTTGTTATTAGTTGTTGTTATTAGTCCCATCCTTCAGCACCATTCAACACCTCCCATCTATCTCTTAACACCATCCATATTGGATTTATATTTGCCATATATTTTTCAACTGTACTGTGATGTTTTACTCAATTCTCATTGTTTCTACAGATCGTATATTGAAAATAAACATTTTTTCTAAAAGTATTATTACATTATTGATCGATTGACTTTGACTTTTCAGATCACCCACTAGTGCTATCTGCAGAGTTTGCTACAGGTAAATATTGCAATACTTTAGCCATTCTTGGACCTGTGTCCAAAAACAAGCTACAAATGGACAGTACCAAAACAAATGATCTAATGATTCTGTCTCTTCGCAGCAAAATCTGCAGAGCTGGGAAGATTGTATCCCCCATATAAATAACATTGTATTGGTAGCAAGAATTGTATATAATAATTTAAATTGAAAAATTCTAAGTTTTGAATCCGGCGCCGTTTTGCGTATCAACTCATCAACACTATGCCATGGAATCGGTACGTCAAAAATCTCTTCCCAACTATTTTGCAATCTATATGGGACGGCTGTCAATCCTTTGGTCCTTAAATGAAACTGGTATACTTTTTTATTTATCACCATTTTCTTTAACCAATGATATTCTTTAATGCAGGGCCGACAGACAAGTTCCTTACTTTTTCCCCCTTCCACTTTCCTCTTCCATTTTTCCGGTAATGCTGTAATGATTTGGTTGTAGTTTTGGGTAGAGCAGACATTTTGTTTTTGTTAGCTGTATGTGGGCCATAACTCCACCAGTCCAACCGATAATATCATTTTACGAAGATTATACCTTTCTTAAACATTTTGTCAAAGAAAAAGTTTATATTTGAGTTTAACCACAATATTTGTTCCATTATTTGTTCTGTCATTTCTGGAGGATTAAATTGAAATTGCAACCAACTTTATATGGCTTGTTTTAGAAATAGTGATATTTGGGAGATGATTTCCTTTTCAAATAACTTAAAGTGAGAGGTTGTGATCTGAATAAAGGGGAAAAGGCCATTCTTGAACATTTGGTGAGTCAATCTTACTCATTTGCTAGAGAGCCAGTATATAGCATTTGCTAAGTCATCAACAGATATTGTTTCAATTCAACCCAGAATTCAACTAACAATAGATCATACAATAGGCCTAGGGTTTCAAGTTCTGGATGATTAATGATATTAATGATACAGTATTTAATTATATTTTGTGGTATTGAATTGTGTTTGGTTGTCAACACAACCAAATATCAACATTTGAAAGAGATGTCTCTCCTGCTTGGATAGTTCCATCTGTGCCACTCACTTAGTCTGGATTTAATTCCAGTTTGTCTACAAATTAATGCTTGATATGTTGGATTCATGTCTCCATCTCAACCAAAACTCTAAGTTATAGAATAGGACTACATCTAATAGAACTTTTATGTAAAGTGCATTTAAAGTTTTGATTTGATTAGATTTAGTCCTATTCTTTAACGTAGAGTTTTGGTTGAGATGGAGATGTGAATCCAACATATCAATTATTAATTTGTAGACAAACTGGAATTAAATCAAGACTAAGTGAGTGGCACAGATGGAACTATCCAAGCAGAAGATACATAGCCTAAACACATCCATGGCTAAGGTTAATGTAACTATAAATGTCTTCGTATCTAATCATAGAAAGCATGCGTGTTCAAGATAGCATGCAAAGGTCACAGGTCTGAGGAGATCTTCACCATTACTATAATAATCTGTGCAGAATCTGGAACGGCATTGATCACTTGTACCATGTAGTTTTAATGTAATCTCAACTACAATCCAGGTCATTTGGTTCTGCTATTAGATGAAGCACAGTGATAACACATCAATCCGTCGTATAAATAAACAAAATATCTGACATTGTATTCCCATTTGAACTTTGCTTTTTAAGTGGTTGAAAGCGCAGTGATAGACCATTAGGGTGACAACTAAACCAAAAAAATCTGACAACATTTATCCATTAGAATCTGGTTGTGCTTTTAGATGGTTCTTCTTGAGTGGCTGAACATAGGTTGTAATCTCATTGATTAACGTCTCAACCAAACATTACCCAGTTATTAAAACTGAAGTGACATGGTGTGCTCAGTGGGGTATATAGTGAATAGGGCGCAATTCAGGAAGGAGACCTGGTAATATTTCATGCAATTCTTTCTCCCTTTTTGAATAGGTGGATGTACAATATTACAGGGGAGAGACATCCGAGGCTTTAAAGAAGCAGAGAATTTAAGGCTTGACAGAACAGGAGTGGATTCATGAAAGGTGAGGTCACTGAACTCCATTACGAATGTTGGAAATCTCAAATTGTTCATCGTATAATAAAGTTGGTTGGTAGATCACAGAGATGGCACCTTTTGGATTGGAGTTTACATTTGATTCTCTCTGCGAGAAACTACACACCCGGTGAGCACAGGATGTTTAAGATATGTCTTTTCAACATCTTTTGCTCATAGGGCAGGACTTAATTGGCATTTTATTTCCCAGAACTATATACTAACAAGGGGGAAATAACCATTTCAAACAAAACAAAAAAATCGGAGCAATGAAGAAAAAAAAAGGTCATTTCAGGAAATCTCTGGGGCTATCCATATACATTTATGTCATTTAGCAGACACTCTTATCCAGAGCGACTTACAGGAGCAATTAGGGTTAAGTGCCTTGCTCAAGGGCACATCGACATATTTTTCACCTAGTCGGCTCGGGGATTAGAACCAGCGACCTTTCGGGTTACTGGCACAACGCTTTTTAACCACTAAGCTACCTGCCGCCCTATACAGCAATACATATACAGTTAAACTGTTTTGTGAAGCTGGTATATATGAATGATACCATGAGCAGTTTCCTCTGATTGGTCTTGAATAACATATCAACAGCATTGTGTCAGCAGCATTGAGTCAGATATTAGCTGCAGAAATTAATTATTTATGTTTTGTCTTGTACCATCTGCTAAACGCGGGAATGTATTGGATTCTAATGATCAGCATGAATTTTGATGACTCTAAAATACATCAATGATAATTTATTCTCTCTCGCCATATCTTGGAGAATCTCTTAGCAGGTGGTGTTGTGTATATATATAATATGTCCTCATCCCTAACATAAATTGATTGGGATGATTTGCATATCATTCACTTGTGGCACAGGGGAATGACTCGAGTCAGACATTGTACTGTAGTATGCAAATGTCCTGCCAGTCATTTGTGGTATTGTAGCAAGAAACTGTATAACTCTCAGCTCTAACCAACCAGGATGTTTATTTGAGTTCATTTAAACATACCAACATCATCAAGGCTCAAATATTTTAACTTTGGGCCTTGTTGATGTTGATTTTTAAGTTGATTTTTGTGTGTTAAAAAAAAAATCCCAACATTTAAATAGCGTGCTCTCTTTGTTGACAGAATGTTGAGATAGCAGGAAGAGGCTTCCCATAGAGGTTCTATTCATTCTGTGAGGCTTCCATTGGAACTCTACATTGGAACTCATGGAACTCTCGGGATCTTTACTGTAGAACACTAATGATGTTAGAGAGGGTTCCGTCTGCTGAACTAAATTGCTTTAGATGGGGAACATCCCTACAATATGTTAATTGGCTATACTATACTGACAGAAAACAACCGTCACCACACACAGCAAGAGGTGTGTACTGTGTGTGTGTGTGTGTGTTTTGTGTGTGTATACGGGTCTGATGATGAGCAGACTAACAGTCTCATTACCAGATAGTTTATAAACTTAACTCCACTATACGCATCTCAGATGAGAGGGCAAAAGTGGCAAATACAGTTTTGAGGAAGTGAACTGTTGTGGAAGCTGAAGAGGGAGAGGAGGGAGGAAGTGCTGATGTTGTGCAGTACTGCTAGTAGGAGATGGCTGGTGGCCATGTTTTGTTAATTCCCACCACCGTTTAGCCCTACACAGTGTAAAGTCTCTAGGCCCTGTGTGTGTGTGTGTGTGTGTGTGTGTGTGTGTGTTTGTGTGCATATGTTTTTGTTAGAGTGTGTGAGTGTGTGTGTGTGTTAAGCACAGGTCACTGGACTAGGATCATTCAGGAGAATCTCAGTAAACAACCTTCAGGAGAACTAGATTCTCTACTCACAGGTCCCTGGACTAGGATCAGTCAGGAGGATCTTCAGGAGAACCAGATTATTTACTCACAGGTCCTTGGACTAGGATCAGTCAGGAGGATCTTCAGGAGAACCAGATTATTTACTCACAGGTCCTTGGACTAGGATCAGTCAGGAGGATCTTCAGAACTAGATTATCTACTCACAGGTCCTTGGACTAGGATCAGTCAGGAGGATCTTCAGGAGAACCAGATTATTTACTCACAGGTCCTTGGACTAGGATCAGTCAGGAGGATCTTCAGGAGAACTAGATTCTCTACTCCTGAGAACAACATGCAGCAGCAGCATCCATTCCATACACATGCTTATAGCTACACACACACATGCACAGTTTGATAGAACACAGTTTAAAATAAAACAGTTTGATATAGAACAGTTTGAAATAACACAGTCTGATAGAACACGGTTTGATAGAACACGGTTTGATAGAACACGGTTTGATAGAACACAGTTTGATAGAACACAGTTTTAGATAGAACACAGTTTAATAGAACACAGTTTGATAGAACACAGTTTGATAGAACACAGTTTAAAATAGAACACAGTTTGATAGAACACAGTTTAAAATAGAACACAGTTTGATAGAACACAGTTTTAGATAGAACACAGTTTGATAGAACACAGTTTGATAGAACACAGTTTAAAATAGAACACAGTTTGATAGAACACTGTTTGATAGAGAACATAGTTTGATAGAACACAGTTTGACAGAACATAGTTTGATAGAGAGCACAGTTTGGCAGAACACAGTTTGACAGGGAACACAATTTGATAGAGAGCACCGTTTTAGAGAACACAGTTTGAGATGACTATATATACGCGGTGCTCTCCAGAGCTTATAGTTGGCTATCCAGGATTTATGTGCTGGAGTTGCAAAATGGGGATATTTAAACTGGATTCACGTTCATCACTTTAACTGATAATCATATGCTTGCAGGAATTGATCCCAAAACCAAGTGATTTTAATTAAATGTATGGTCAATATTCTTAATTATTAAACTGTAAACAGTATATTGAAAGATAAATTACACACTAACTACAGTAGGTGGAGCACATGTTCTATAGTACACACCACGCCCATGTTAGTCCCAGTCCACCCATTCCCATCATGTTGAACTATTGCAGTGGTTTTCAATTCAATCTTCATCCTCATTGAAGAAGTTGGAGCTAAATCAAACCAGATCATAGTTTAATCATCCTAGAAACGTACCTATGCCATTTCAAAGAAACACCAGACACAGGCCTGCTATACCTTGATGTCTCACTTTAGTTTTCAAGCCACCACTGCTACATGGAGTCTTCAAAGGCTAGTATGACTGTCAGAAAACACTAATGGATGTAACTCTCTCTCTCTCTCTCTCTCTCTCTCTCTCTCTCTCTCTCTCTCTCTCTCTCTCTCTCTCTCTCTCTCTCTCTCTCTCTCTCTCTCTCTCTCTCTCTCTCTACCTCTCTCTCTCTCTCTCTACCTCTCTCTCTCGACCTCACTCTCTCTCTCTCTACCTCTCTCTCTCTCTCTCTCTCTCTCTCTCTCTCTCTCTCTCAACCTCTCTCTCTCTACCCCTCTCTCTCTCTCACGCTCTCTTTTTTTTCTCTCACAGTGGAAAGAGCATCTCCTTCAAAGCTACCTTGGCTTTGTTTATGATCATTTATCTGTTAACTAGCAATTTGATTCAGTTGACATTGTCTATAGCTGGCCCTAGTGTTATCTAACAGGATTATAATGTTATGAGGAGCTATTAAGGGACCATTCAACATTTTCGGAACTGGGACCCAAAAGAAAATGGGGGAGGGCCGTGGTTTTTCAATTTCAGTCAGGGGGAGGGTTTAGTATAATTTCTATCAAGTCCAGGGGAGGGTTATGTAATTTGTAATCGATTCAATTTCAGTATTGCCCGATGCTGCCCCTCATCCCTGATGCTCTGCTGAACGTGCAATATCAGGTGGGCCTGTGTTCTCAAATTGCGGGACCAGAAAATCATGGATGTCACTATTCCGTTTTTTTTTTTATTACATGTTTTACAAGTTTGAGACCCATACTTAGAAAAGTAGATGAAGGGTCATGGTGGAAAAATTACGTAAAATAGTATTTTAGTGATTTCAAACTCTGTTCCGGGTCAAATTGACAAATTGTCAAATTAAACATTCTTCATTTTATTTCAACTTTATTAACAACAAGAGGGCTTTGTGTTGGAGCCTATTTCATCCTATTCAACAAATAACAGGTAGGACCTACCTGTTTGACAGACAAAATTATAGTCTACTGTCCATAGATTGTGTGAGCCAATTCCTTCAGTCACCATGCACTCCGTTAAAAACAAATTGATTTTTCTTGATCAACTCATATCAACATCTCTGCTCATTAATAGTGGTAGGGTAGGCTACATACATAAAGAAGACAAGGCCTAATTAAAATAATTGTGATAAAGGAACCGAAATATGCTTGTTATAGCATGCCCAGAGCTCATGGCTGATCTTTTTTTTTTTTTTATCCTCTCTGCTCTCCAGACAAATTACACAGGCTCCTCACTCCACTCAGCAAACAATCTCTGGCGTTGTATGAGAACACATTATGCTTGTCTCCAGTCATGTAAAATGATGTAGAAATGTGTTTATAAAAATATATAAATTTGTCTATGACTGGCAAATACAATGATACTGTAGATTCATGCAATGCTTTTATTATAAAGGATATATTTGAACCCCTACCCTTGTTCGCTGCGGTCTGCGGACCCACAGCCTTCTGGCCCGCAGTGCTGCACGCGATCAACATTGCTGCGTTGCCATGTAATACCTATGAGACTGAGAACATTTTCTAAAACTGCATATTCTAAGGCTCTGGTCTGTCCTAGGAGTGAGGGTAAACGGTAGGCATATTCTCTGATATCCACTTTCTGTTTGAATTATGACTTTGGGTATAGGGGTGGGGGGGGGGGGGGTCACTTGTTTTTTCTTCAAGCGTTCATCCATTTTCATTTCAAAAGAGGTCCGATATTCTCCGGATATCCTTCATTATAAGTAACCTACAGTCCCTAACGGTTTAGTTGATTTGAGTCATGTTTTTAATTTTCAATAGGCACATAATTGACTTGCTTGCTCCCAGAAATTGTTTATATTATGCTAAAAGTACATGAGAGGTACAGCATCCCCACACATGATGTGGATATCTCACATATCATTAACTATGTATTGTTGACTGTTTGGTTATCAGGGGATATGAGGCAGCAACCCATTTACCATGGAACAGGGTCAGAAAGAACCAAAACATCATTCTGTGGCATTATTCTCCTCAGGAACATTATAAATCAATTACAGCCCATTGGCTGCCTTTACTGTACACAGACCAATTCAGATATTTTTTTACACTAATTGGTCTTTTGACCAACAACATCAGATCTTTTTTACATCAGCTGTTTTTCAGAGCTGATCTGATTGGCCAAAATACCAATTAGTGAGAAAAAAAATATCTGAATTGAGCTGCGTGTGTAAAAGCAGCCTTGTTTGTCACACATTATCTTCCTCTGGCATGACTACACTACACTATAGTTCACTACACTATAGTTCACTACACTATAGTTCACTACACTATAGTTAACTACACTACAGTTCACTACACTATAGTTAACTACACTACAGTTAACTACACTATAGTTCATTCCAAACACACTAGAACTACTATATAGTCAAGCCCTGTACTACTGCAGACACATTTCCATTTCAAATTTCTCATCTCCCAGAAGAGTAAAGCATCACTCAACTGAACACCAGCTCCGTGCGTTACTCTCCTGCCCCAGTTCCCATATAATGAATCATTGGTTGGCAAACTGGTTCACTTCCTAACACAGTTCAAATACTCTAGCAGCATTACATAATGGAAATGAAGTGTTTATCACACAACATACATTGCGTTATATCACTTATCATGCTACGTAATACATTTACATTTTAGTCATTTAGCAGACGCTCTTATCCAGAGCGACTTACAGTTAGTGAGTGCATACATTTTCATACTGGGCCCCCTGGCCCCCCGTGGGAATCGAACCCACATCCCTGGCGTTGCAAGCGCCATGCTCTACCAACTGACTACACGGGGCCAAGTATGATACTGGAAGGAACATTATTTTTCTTGGGTTGGTGGTGTGTCGAACCTACCAGGAGCTATTTTGGAGTAGAGAATGAATCTACTACATTTACTATACTAGACTACAGTTAGTGTTGAAATGCAGTCTATACTAGATTACAGTTACTGTTGAAATGCAGTCTATACTAGACTATAGTTAGTGTTGAAATGCAGTCTATACTAGATTACAGTTACTGTTGAAATGCAGTCTATACTAGATTACAGTTACTGTTGAAATGCAGTCTATACTAGACTACAGTTACTGTTTAAATGCAGTCTATACTAGACTACAGTTACTGTTGAAATGCAGTCTATACTAGACTCCTGTTACTGTTGAAATGCAGTCTATACTAGACTCCTGTTACTGTTGAAATGCAGTCTATATTAGACTACAGTTACTGTTGAAATGCAGTCTATACTAGACTACAGTTACTGTTGAAATGCAGCCTATACTAGAATACAGTTACTGTTGAAATGCAGTCTATACTAGACTACAGTTACTGTTTAAATGCAGTCTATACTAGAATACAGTTACTGTTTAAATGCAGTCTATACTAGACTCCTGTTACTGTTGAAATGCAGTCTATATTAGACTACAGTTACTGTTGAAATGCAGTCTATACTAGACTACAGTTACTGTTGAAATGCAGCCTATACTAGAATACAGTTACTGTTGAAATGCAGTCTATACTAGACTACAGTTACTGTTGAAATGCAATAGATTAAATCATAAAATTCGGAATAATGCACTGGAATAAAGCAATTTGATTATTTTGCAGTGCGGCTTAGATTGAATCATTTTTTTTGGATTTTTGCATCAAAGGGATTAACTGTGTTTGTGAGAATGTGATTTGAAGGAGTCAGGCGCAGGAGGTTAAATCACAGAATACAGAGTTTATTCCGTCATGCACAGTTACGCTGGATAGCTTCAACAGTCCAGTGCGCAAAAAAGGCGCACTGGAACAAATACAGGCACACGGGGAAAATATACCCCGGCAAAACAACGTACAGGTAGCTCCACCAAGCTACACTCATCTCACATGAAACAATCACCCACAATGACAAGGGGGCAGAGGGAACACTTATACACGGACTAATGAGGGGAATATGAACCAAGTGTTTGTAATTGACAAGACAAGACAAATGGAATGATGAAATCTGGAGTGGCAGTGGCTAGAAGGCTGGTGACGACGAACACCGAAGCCTGCCCGATCAAGGAGGGGAGGCAGCTTTGGAGGAAGTCGTGACAGTACCCCCCTTGACGTGCAGTTCCAGCAGCACGCCGACCCCAGCCTCGGGGACGGCCAGGAGGACGCGGAGCAGGGCGAGCCGGATGGCGACGGTGGAAATCCCCCAACAGGGAGGGATCGAGGATATCCCTCACAGGGACCCAGCACCGTTCCTCCGGACCATACCCCTCCCACTCCAGGAGGGACTGAAGGCCCCCCACCCGACACCTCCAATCCAGGATGGAACGGACGGAGAATGCCGGGGCTCCCTCGATGTCCAGAGGAGGTGGAGGAACCTCCCGCACCTCAGACCCCTGGAGCGGACCAGCCACCACCAGCCAGAGGAGAGACACATGAAATGAGGGGTTAATACGGTAATCATTGGGGAGTAATAACCTATAGGTAACCTCATTGATTCTCCTCAGGACTTTGAACAGCCCCACGAACCGCGGGCTCAGCTTCCGGCAGGGCAGGCAGAGGGGCAGATTCCGGGTCGAGAGCCAGACCCGATCACCCGGTACGAAGTCCGGGGCGTCACTGCGGTGGCGGTCAGTGTTGGCCTTCTGACGACGCACGCCGCGTTGGAGGTGGACGTGGGCAGCATCCCACGTCTCCTCCGCTCGCCGAAACCAGTCATCCACCGCAGGAGCCTCGGTCTGGCTCTGGTGCCACGGTGCCAGAACCGGTTGGTAACCCAAAACACATTGGAATGGCGTTAGGTTAGTGGAGGACTGACGGAGAGAGTTCTGGGCATATTTGGCCCATGGAAAGAGCACTGACCACTCCCCCGTCCGGTCCTGGCAGTAGGACTGCAGGAACCTACCCACATCCTGATTTACCCGTTCCACCTGCCCATTAGACTCGGGGTGGAAACCAGGGGTCAGGCTGACCGAGACCCCCAGACGTTCCATGAACGCCTTCCAGACCTTGGATGGGAACTAGGGACCTTGGTCAGACACTATATCCTCTGGTACCCCGTAGTGCCGGAAAATGTGTGTAAACAAGGCCTCTGCAGTTTGCAGGGACGTGAGGAGACCGGGCAGAGGATAGAGGCGGCAGGCCTTGGAAAAGTGGTCCACAACGGCCAGGATGGTGGTGTTACCTTGGGAGAGGGGAAGATCAGGCAGGAAATCAACAATCAGGTGAGACCATGGTCGTTGTGGAATTTGTAAAGGTTGTAACTTACCCGCTGGGAAAGGCCTAGGTGCCTTACTCTGGGCGCACACCGAGCAGGAGGAGACATACACCCTCATGTCCTTAGCCAAGGTAGGCCACCAGTACTTTCCGGTCAGGCAGCGCACTGTACGACTGATACCTGGGTGACCAGAGGAGGGTGACGTGTGTGCCCAGTAGATCAGACGATCACGGATTATAGCAGGCACGTACCGCAGCCCAGCTGGACACTGCGGTGGAGATGGATCTGTGCGTAACGCCTGCTCTATATCCACCTCCATCACCCATACTACCGGCGCCACAATGCAGGAGGCCGGGAGTATGGGGGTGTTGTCTCTGGGCCTCTCCTCTGTGTCATACAGCCGTGACAATGTGTCTGCCTTCACGTTCTTCGTACCCGGGATGTATGATAGGGTTATATGAAACCGGATGAAGAATAGGGCCCACCTGGCCTGGCGAGGATTCAGCCTCCTCGCTCTCCGGATGTACTCCAGGTTACGGTGGTCCGTCCAGACGAGGAAAGGGTGTTTCGCCCCTTTGAGCCAATGCCGCCACATGGTCAGGGCTCGGACAACAGCCAACAGCTCCCGATCACCAACGTCGTAGTTCTGTTCCTCCGGGCTGAGCTTCTTAGAGAAGAAGGCACAGGGTCGGAGCTTGAGTGGGGTGCCCGAGCGTTGAGATAGGACAGCGCCTATCCCTTTTTTATTTTTTATTTTTTTTATTTCACCTTTATTTAACCAGGTAAACCAGTTGAGAACAAGTTCTCATTTACAACTGCGACCTGGCCAAGATAAAGCAAAGCAGTGCGATAAAAACAACAACACAGAGTTACATATGGGGTAAAACAAAACAAAGTCAAAAATACAACAGAAATAAATATATATACAGTGTGTGCAAATGTAGCAAGTTATGGAGGTAAGGCAATAAATAGGCTATAGTGCAAGATAATTACAATTAGTATTAACACTGGAATGATAGATGTGCAAGAGATGATGTGCAAATAGAGATACTGGGGTACAAATGAGCAAAATAAATAACAATATAGGGATGAGGTAGTTGGGCGGGCTAATTTCAGATGGGCTGTGAACAGGTGCTGTAAGGGATCGGGGGTTTGCTGGGTCTACACAGAGTCTGACACTTCCCCGATCTACTGAGAGGGGGAGTCATCAGACTCGATCTGGTTCACCTGAGTTCTGAGCACACCTGTCAGTAATTAGTGTAGGATTTAAGGTGTGCTCAGAAGTTCAGTCGGTGCGAGGTATTGTTCCTTTGTGACTTGCTAAGCGTTTTGTTCCGAGAGAGAGAGAGTTTGTTGTTTTTGATTACCAGTGTATCCGACCCGTGCCTCGTTGTTTGACTCCCCGTATTGCTTAATCCTCTGCTTGTCTATCCCAGTGATTACCGTACTCTGAACCTGTGCCTGTGCCCTCGACTACGACTACGCCCGCTCCCTTGGTACCTTTGCCTGTCTCTGCCTGGCCCGGTTTTGACCACAGCCCGCCCGACCACGATTAAGCTATTCCCTTGTCTGTACTCTAATAAAGCATCGCAATTCTGCGATTGGATCTTACCACTCTGTCCGAGTATTCATTACAGAATACCTCGCCCTTACCATGGATCCAGCGGAATTACAGAGGCGATGGGAGATACAGGAGAAACGGATGGATGAACTCCTGCAGCTACTCAACGCTGGTGCGGCTGAGGGCACCACCCCGAGCACGGTCAGTCCTCGTCCTACACCTCCGATTTCTCTACCGACAAGGTACGACGGGGAACCTGGCAAATGTCAGGGGTTTCTACTCCAGACGTCCCTGTATATGTCGTATAATCGTACGATGTTTCCCGATGACCGTAGCAGGGTGGATTTCATGATTTCTCTGCTAACGGGAAGAGCACTGGATTGGGCTACTGCGCTTTGGGCAGCTGAGGTCCCCGAGTTGAATGCGGAAGTTCAGTTCAAGAGGCTGTTCCAAGAGGTGTTCGACCACCCAGTGTCTGGGCGTAGTGTGGGAGACCAACTATGCGAACTTCAGCAGGGCCGTCGCACAGTAGCCGACTACGCTTTAGAGTTCCGTACTATAGCAGCCGGTAGCGGATGGAGCGAGACTGCTTTGCTCACCGTTTTCCGAAGAGGGCTGCGCAAAGAAGTACAGACTGAGTTGGCTTGTCGGGGAGATATCACTGCGCTACATGAGTTTATCAACATAGCCATCTCTATTGGTAATCTGATAGTGCAACATAAGGTATCCACAGTCCGGGAGTCCTCGGTCACTGGTCCTACGCAATTGACAGAGCGGAGGAGAGAATCTGAGGAGGAACCTAGGCAACTGGGACGGTCACCCCTACAAGGTTCGGTGAGACAACAACGTCGGCAAGACGGACTATGCCTGTATTGTGGTCAGTCGGGTCATTTCGTTCGTCAATGTCCGGTACGACCAAACCGTAACCCAGGATATCGCCTCGGAACTGCCAAACCGGTGAGTGAGACTCAAGGGTTCAACATTACAGCTAAACAAATGTATGTGCCAGTTACCTTATCTGTCGGAGAGAAAGTGCGCAGGTTGGAGGGTCTTATTGATTCCGGAGCGGCTGCCAGTTTTCTGGATATGGGTCTCGCTGAGGAATTGGGAGTTCAACTTATCCCAATTCAACCTCCCCTGCGAGTCAACGTGCTAGACGGTGAGCCCATGGGCACTGGGTTCATTACGCACCGTACGGAGGTAATCAAGTTACACGTGGGCTCCATACACCATGAGGACATCATTTTGTTCGTCATCTCCGCTCCACGGGAGCTGCTAGTTCTCGGCCACCCCTGGCTTGTCACCCATGATCCGGTCATCTCCTGGAGATCTGGCGATATCACGGCTTGGAGTGAGGTACAGTGGGGAAAAAGAGTATTTAGTCAGCCACCAATTGTGCAAGTTCTCCCACTTAAAAAGATGAGAGAGGCCTGTAATTTTCATCATGGGTACACGTCAACTATGACAGACAAATTGAGGAAAAAAAATCCCGAAAATCACATTGTAGGATTTTTAATGAATTTATTTGCAAATTATGGTGGAAAATAAGTATTTGGTCACCTACAAACAAGCAAGATTTCTGGCTCTCACAGACCTGTAACTTCTTCTTTAAGAGGCTCCTCTGTCCTCCACTCGTTACCTGTATTAATGGCACCTGTTTGAACTTGTTATCAGTATAAAATACACCTGTCCACAACCTCAAACGGTCACACTCCAAACTCCACTATGGCCAAGACCAAAGAGCTGTCAAAAGACACCAGAAACAAAATTGTAGCCCTGCACCAGGCTGGGAAGACTGAATCTGCAATAGGTAAGCAGCTTGGTTTGAAGAAATCAACTGTGGGAGCAATTATTAGGAAATGGAAGACATACAAGACCACTGATAATCTCACTCGATCTGGGGCTCCACGCAAGATCTCACCCTGTGGGGTCAAAATGATCACAAGAACGGTGAGCAAAAATCCCAGAACCACACGCGGGGACCTAGTGAATGACCTGCAGAGAGCTGGGACCAAAGTAACAAAGCCTACCATCAGTAACACACTACGCCGCCAGGGACTCAAATCCTGCAGTGCCAGACGTGTCCCCCTGCTTAAGCCAGTATATGTCCAGGCCCGTCTGAAGTTTGCTAGAGTGCATTTGGATGATCCAGAAGAGGATTGGGAGAATGTCATATGGTCAGATGAAACCAAAATATAACTTTTTGGTAAAAACTCAACTCGTCGTGTTTGGAGGACAAAGAATGCTGAGTTGCATCCAAAGAACACCATACCTACTGTGAAGCATGGGGGTGGAAACATCATGCTTTGGGGCTGTTTTTCTGCAAAGGGACCAGGACGACTGATCCGTGTAAAGGAAAGAATGAATGGGGCCATGTATCGTGAGATTTTGAGTGAAAACCTCCTTCCATCAGCAAGGGCATTGAAGATGAAACGTGGCTGGGTCTTTCAGCATGACAATGATCCCAAACACACCGCACGGGCAACGAAGGAGTGGCTTTGTAAGAAGCATTTCAAGGTCCTGGAGTGGCCTAGCCAGTCTCCAGATCTCAACCCCATAGAAAATCTTTGGAGGGAGTTGAAAGTCTGTGTTGCCCAGCGACAGCCCCAAAACATCACTGCTCTAGAGGAGATCTGCATGGAGGAATGGGCCAAAATACCAGCAACAGTATGTGAAAACCTTGTGAAGACTTACAGAAAACGTTTGACCTGTGTCATTGCCAACAAAGGGTATATAACAAAGTATTGAGAAACTTTTGTTATTGACCAAATACTTATTTTCCACCATAATTTGCAAATAAATTCATAAAAAATCCTACAATGTGATTTTCTGGATTTTTTTTCTTCATTTTGTCTGTCATAGTTGACGTGTACCTATGATGAAAATTACAGACCTCTCTCATCTTTTTAAGTGGGAGAACTTGCACAATTGGTGGCTGACTAAATACTTTTTTCCCCACTGTATGTAGGGCAGAGTGCCTCAAGTTACCTTGCAAAACGTCTACTGTGGAGGATGCGCAGGGTGTGGTGTCTACTGTTGTTCCCACAGAATACCAGGATTACGCGCAGGTGTTCTCCAAGGATGGGCTACCGTATTACCACCTCATCGGGCCTGGGACTGCGCGATTGAGTTGCTATCCGGGGCTACACCACCTCGTGGAAGAATCTACCCGTTGTCACAGCCGGAACGAGAATCGATGAGCAAGTATATTGATGAGGCGCTACAGCAAGGGGCCATTCGCCCATCTACGTCTCCCGCCGCATCCAGTTTTTTCTTCGTGAAGAAAAAGGATGGCGGACTGCATCCTTGTATAGACTATCGAGGTTTGAACGATATTACCATAAAAAATCGTTACCCCCTTCCTTTGATCCCAGCAGCCCTCGAGCAGGTGGGGCAGGCCTCTATCTACAGTAAACTGGACCTCAGGAGTGCGTACAATCTGGTGCGCATTAGAGAAGGGGATGAATGGAAGACCGCCTTCATCACACATCGAGGACACTATGAATATTGTGTCATGCCCTATGGACTTACCAACGCGCCCTCAGTATTCCAGGCGTTCATGAATGACATTTTCAGGGACATGATTGATCGCTTTGTTATCGTGTACATTGATGACATCCTAATCTATTCTAACTCTCTGAGTGAACATGTGTCCCATGTACGACAGGTTCTGGATCGGCTCCTACACCATTCTCTGTTCGTGAAGGCAGAAAAGAGTGAATTCCATGTCACGACGATTTCCTTCCTTGGGGCCATACTCACTCCCGATGGGGTTAAACTGGATGAAGCCAAGGTACAAGCGGTACAATTACTATAGACGGAAAGTTCGTAATTTCAGCACCACCGCAGCTCCCCTGTCGGCGATGACCAGCTACAAGGGTCGCAGTCTGAACTGGACGGAGAGGGCAGTGCGTGCGTTTGAGACGTTGAAACAACGCTTTACCACCGCTCCTATTTTATGTCAGCCGGACCCTACCTTGCCATTTATCGTGGAAGTGGACGCCTCGGAGGTTGGAGTGGGAGCCGTGTTATCCCAACGCCAAGGTGAGCCGCCTAAATCACGACCCTGTGCTTTCTTTTCAAAGAAACTGAATTCGGCCGAGCAGAACTACGACGTGGGTAATCGCAAACTACTGGCGGTGAAGTTAGCACTGGAGGAGTGGAGACATTGGTTGGAGGGAGCAGAGCATCCGTTCCAAGTGCTCACGGACCACCGCAACCTGGAGTATCTTCACAGTGCTAAACGACTGAACTCCCGACAGGCAAGGTGGTCTTTATTCTTCAACCGTTTCCGATTCACTGTCTCTTATATCCCCGGGTCCAAGAATGGTAAGGCGGACGCGCTTTCCCGACGTTTCGAGCGCGTGGAAAGACCCGTGGAACCAGAACCTATCCTTCCCATGAGTTGCCGTGCTGGTCCTGTGAGGTGGGCTATCGATGACACTATTCAGGAGAGCCTACAATCGGAACCAGCCCCTCCAGAAACCCCGGTGTCAAAGGTGTTTGTACCAGCTCCGCTTCGACCTCAACTGATGGAATGGTGCCACACGTCGCTGGGATCTGGTCATCCCGGAATCACCCGAACTACACGACTCATCAGCCGAAAATACTGGTGGGATTCCCTCACAGATGACGTCAGAGACTATGTCTTATCCTGTCCAGTATGTGCTCAGTCCAAGGTACCTCGTGCACTACCGGAGGGTAAGCTGATGCCATTGCCAACTCCTCAACGACCCTGGTCGCACATTGCAATGGACTTTGTTACAGATCTACCAGAATCAGAGGGCCATACTGTAATTCTCGTGGTCATCGATCGCTTCTCCTAGATGTTCCGGTTAGTACCCATGACCCGTTTGCCTAACGCCACTCAGATGGCTGTGTTCCGGCAGTTTGGTGTCCCGGAGGATATCGTTTCCGATCGGGGACCCCAGTTTGTATCCCGGGTATGGAAGGCCTTCTGCGAACGCTTGGGCATCTCGGTTAGCCTAACCTCCGGATATCATCCCCAGGCCAATGGGCAGACAGAACGGCTCAACCAGGAAATTGGGAAATATCTACGGCAACAATGTCCGCGGCAGCCGCAAGAGTGGAGCCGATTCCTTCCTTGGGTAGAGTATGCTCAGAACTCACTCATTCACACCTCCCTACGCCTAACACCCTTCCAGTGTGTTCTAGGGTATCAACCACCCCTGTTCCCGTGGGATGCCGCATCAGGGATGGTCCCGGCGGTGGACGAGTGGTTCTGTCGGAGTGCGCAGGTCTGGGAGATGGCCCATCAACATCTCAGTCAGGCCTCACAACAGCAAAAGACCTACGCCGACCGACGCCGGAGACCTACTCCCACTTATCAACCCGGGCAACGAGTGTGGCTGTCTACCCGGGACCTGTGGTTCCGACGGAGCTGCAAGAAGCTTCAACCCAGGTACATCGGGCCTTTTAAGATACTGAGACGTATTAACCCTGTCACCTACCGTCTGTTACTTCCCCGACACTACAGGATAACCCCTACGTTCTACGTCTCCCTGTTGAAACCTGTCCACTATAGCCCGATGTACCCCCCAATCGCTCAACAACCTACTACACCACCTTTGGAGGATGAACAGGACACCACCTATACAGTCCACGAGATACTGGAGTCAAGATGGAGACGAGGGGGCATCGAATATCTCGTGGACTGGGAGGGATATGGACCTGAGGAACGGTCCTGGGTCCCTGCTAAGGACATACTGGATCTTGCTCTCAAGACCACGTTCCACGCTGAACACCCAGATCATCCAGGACCCCGACCCAGAGGAAGACCACCCGGTAGAGGTAGAAGGCCGTCAAGAGCCGGCCCTGGGGAGGGGGATACTGTAAGGGATCGGGGGTTGGCTGGGTCTAGACAGAGTCTGACACTTCCCCGATCTACTGAGAGGGGGAGTCATCAGACTCGATCTGGTTCACCTGAGTTCTGAGCACACCTGTCAGTAATTAGTGTAGGATTTAAGGTGTGCTCAGAAGTTCAGTCGGTGCGAGGTATTGTTCCTTTGTGACTTGCTAAGCGTTTTGTTCCGAGAGAGAGAGAGTTTGTTGTTTTTGATTACCAGTGTATCCGACCCGTGCCTCGTTGTTTGACTCCCCGTATTGCTTAATCCTCTGCTTGTCTATCCCAGTGATTACCGTACTCTGAACCTGTGCCTGTGCCCTCGAATACGCCTACGCCCGCTCCCTTGGTACCTTTGCGTGTCTCTGCCTGGCCCGGTTTTGACCACAGCCCGCCCGACCACGATTAAGCTATTTCCTTGTCTGTACTCTAATAAAGCATCGCAATTCTGCGATTGGATCTTACCACTCTGTCCGAGTATTCATTACAGGTGCAGTGATCGGTAAGGTGCTCTGACAAGTGATGCTTAAAGTTAGTGAGGGAGATAAGTGTCTCCAGCTTCAGAGATTTTTGCAATTTGTTCCAGTCATTGGCAGCAGAGAACTGGAAGGAATGGCGGCCAAAGGAGGTGTTGGCTTTGGGGATGACCAGTGAGATATACCTGCTGGAGCGCAGACTACGGGTGGGTGTTGCTATGGTGACCAATGAGCTAAGATAAGGCAGGGATTTGCCTAGCAGTGATTTATAGATGGCCTGGAGCCAGTGGGTTTGGCGACGAATATGTAGTGAGGACCAGCCAACAAGAGCGTACAGGTCACAGTGGTGGGTAGTATATGGGGCTTTGGAGAAAAAACGGATGGCACTGTGATAGACTACATCCAATTTGCTGAGTAGAGTGTTGGAGGCTATTTTGTAAATGACATCGCCGAAGTCAAGGATCGGTAGGATAGTCCGTTTTACGAGGGCATGTTTGGCAGCATGAGTGAAGGAGGCTTTGTTGCGAAATAGGAAACCGATTCTAGATTTAACTTTGGATTGGAGATTCTTAATGTGAGTCTGGAAGGAGAGTTTACAGTCTAACCAGACACCTAGATATTTGTAGTTGTCCACATACTCTAGGTCAGACCAGTCGAGAGTATTGATTCTAGTCGGGTGGGCGGGTGCAAGCAGCGTTCGGTTGAAGAGCATGCATTTAGTTTTACTAGTGTTTAAGAGCAGTTGGAGGCTACTGAAGGAGTGTTGTATGGCATTGAAGCTCGTTTGGAGGTTTGTTAACACAGTGTCCAATGAAGGGCCAGATGTATACAAAATGGTGTCGTCTGCGTAGAGGTGGATCTGAGAGTCACCAGCAGCAAGAGCGATGTCATTGATATACACAGAGAAAAGAGTCGGCCCAAGAATTGAACCCTGTGGCACCCCCATAGAGACTGCCATAGGTCCAGACAACAGGCCCTCCGATTTTACACATTGAACTCTATCTGAGAAGTAGTTGGTGAACCAGGCGAGGCAGTCATTTGAGAAACCAAGGCTATTTAGTCAGCCAATAAGAATGCGGTGGTTGACAGAGTCGAAAGCCTTGGCCAGGTCAATGAAAACGGCTGCACAGTACTGTCTATTATCGATCGCGGTTATAATATCGTTTAGGACCTTGAGCGTGGCTGAAGTGCACCCATGACCAGCTCGGAAACCGGATTGCATAGCGGAGAAGGTACGGTGGGATTCGAAATGGTCGGTGATCTGTTTGTTGACTTGGCTTTCAAAAACTTTTGAAAGGCAGGGCAGGATGGATATGGGTCTGTAACAGTTTGGATCTAGAGTGTCACCCCCTTTGAAGAGGGGGATGACCGCGGCAGCTTTCCAATCTCTGGGGATCTCATACGTTACGAAAGAGAGGTTGAACAGGCTAGTAATAGGGGTTGCGACAATTTCGGCGGCTAGTTTTAGAAAGAAAGGGTCCAGATTGTCTAGCCCAGATGATTTGTAGGGGTCCAGATTTTGCAGCTCTTTCAGAACATCAGCTGTCTGGATTTGTGTGAAGGAGAAGCGGGGGGGGGGGGCATGGGCAAGTTGCAGCGGAGGGTGCAGAGCTGGTGGCCGGGGTAGTGGTAGCCAGGTGGAAAGCATGGCCAGCTGTAGCAAAATGCTTGTTGAAATTCTCGATTATTGTAGATTTATCGGTGGTGATAGTGTTTCCTAGCCTCAGTGCAGTGGGCAGCTGGGAGGAAGTGCTCTTATTTTCCATGGACTTTACAGTGTCCCAAAACTTTTTGGAGTTAGTGCTACAGGATGCAAATTTCTGTTTGAAAAAGTTAGCCTTTGCTTTCCTGACTGCTTGTGTATATTGGTTCCTAACTTCCCTGAAAAGTTGCATATCGCGGGGGCTATTTGATGCTAATGCAGTACGCCACAGGATGTTTTTGTGCTGGTCAAGGGCAGTCAAGTCTGAGGAGAACCAGGGGCTTTATCTGTTCTTAGTTCTGTATTTTTTGAATGGGGCATGTTTATTTAAGATTGAGAGGAAATTACTTTTAAAGAACAACCAGGCATCCTCTGCTGACGGAATGAGATCTATATCCATCCAGGATACCTGGGCCAGGTCAATTAGGAAGGCCTGCTCGCTGAAGTGTTTTTGGGAGCGTTTGACAGTGATGAGGGGTGGTCGTTTGACCGCGGACCCGTTACGGACGCAGGCAATAAGGCAGTGATCGCTGAGATCCTGGTTGAAGACAGCGGAGGTGTATTTAGAGGGTAAGTTAGTCAGGATGATATCTATGAGGGTACCCATGTTTACGGATTTAGGGTTGTACCTGGTAGGTTCGTTGATAATTTGTGTGAGATTGAGGGCATCTAGTTTAGATTGTAGGATGGCCGGGGTGTTAAGCATATCCCAATTTAGGTCACCAAGCAGTACGAACTCTGAGGATAGATGGGGGGCAATCAATTCACATATGGTGTCCAGGGCACAGCTGGGGGCTGAGGGGGGTCTGCAGCAAGCGGCAACAGTGAGAGATTTATTTCTGGAAAGGTGGATTTTTAGAAGTAGAAGCTCAAACTGTTTGGGCACAGACCTGGATAGTGTGATAGAGCTCTACAGGCTATCTCTACAGTAGATTGCAACTCCACCCCCTTTGGCAGTTCTATCTAGACGGGAAATGTTATAGTTGGGGATGGAAATTTCAGAATTTTTGGTGGCCTTCCTAAGCCAGGATTCAGACACTGCTAGAACATCAGGGTTGGCGGAGTGTGCTAACGCAGTGAATAACTCAAACTTAGGAAGGAGGCTTCTGATATTTACGTGCAGAAAACCAATACTTTTACAGTTACAGAAGTCAACAAATGATAGCTCCTGGGGAGTAGGAGTGATACTGGGGGCTGCAGGGCCTGGGTTAGCCTCTACATCACCATAGGAACAGAGGAGGACTAGAATAAGGATACGACTAAAGGCTTTAAGAACTGGTATTCTAGTGCGTTGGGTACATAGAATAAAGGGGGCAGTTCTCCGGGCGTTGTAGAAAAGATTCAGGGCATTATGTACAGAAAAGGATATGGAAGGATATGAGTACAGTTCAGGTAACCCTAAGCGTTGGGTAACAATGAAAGAGATAGCATCACTGGAGGCACCGATTGAGCTGGTCTCGGCGTGTATGGGGGGTGGAACAAAGGAACTATTTGAGGCAGTTTGAGAGGGACTAGGGGTTCTACAGTGAAATTGTATAATAAGAACTAACCCAAACAGCAATAGGCAAGGCATAATTGACATGGGAGAGAGGCATAAAGCAGTCACAGGTGTTATTAGAGAGAGCTAAGACAACAACTGGTAATAGCGATAACGTTTGGGCTAAGGCTAAACAGAATAAACAGGACAGGGTACCGTGTAAAGGAACAGTCCAGCAGGCATCAGCTGTGCAGCTGAGTGATCATAAGGTCCAGTGAACAGCAATATGTGAGTCCGAGAGCAGTTCAAATTGGTGCTTCAGCACAGCTAGCAGGGAGCACAGTTGTAGTTTGCGTATGCTAGCGGGCCGGGGCTGGCAGATGGATCTTCGTGGTCGTCGCCACGGGAAGCCTGTTGAAACCACATCAGACGATTTCGTCGGCAAACCAGTCGTGTTGGATCGGCGGGGCTCAGTGTCAACACTAGGAGGTCCCGTCCGGTTGACAGAGAGGTAGATAGCCGGGAGATGGGCCTGAGGCTAGCTCAAGGCTAACTGGTGCTTGCTATAGGGCAATGGTAATTAGCCAAAAACAGGTTGCAGCTAGCTAGCTGGTTGCGATGATCCGGCGCTAGGGTCCAGTGATTCCGGCAGAAAGTCCAATAAGCTCTGGGTCGATAGCACGCTGTGCAGACTGGCCGACGAATTGTCCAGGCTAGAGCTAGAGCTGGCTGGTGGATAGTGTAGGCCACGGACAATGGTGAAGACGCTAACGGTGACTAATAGCAAGTAGCCATTCAGTTGCAGCTACACTAGTTTCAGCTTAAGGTTCTTGATGAAAGTTATAAAGAAATAATAGAATCCTTTCCACGTTGGGTGAGGCGGGTTGCAGGAAAGTATATTTAGTTAAAGAATGAAAAGTAAAAATTGAGAAATATATACAAAATAGACACACAAAAAAAAAGAAACGGGATATTTACACAAGGACAATGAATAAAAGCGACCACACTGCTAAGCCATCTTGGACAAAAAAATCCCTACCTCGGACGCATCCACCTCCACTACGAACGGTAGTGATGGATCAGGGTGGGCCAGTATCGGGGCTGAGGTAAACAGGCCCCTCAAGTTACTGAAGGCCCTGTCAGCCTCAGCAGACCAGCGGAGCCGGGACGGCCCACCCTTCAACAGAGATGTAATGGGAGCTGTGACCTTGCCGAAACTCTGAATAAACCTCAGGTAGTAGTTGGCGAAGCCAAGAAAGCGCTGCACCCCCTTAAACGTGGTGGGAGTCGGCCAATTACGCACAGCTGAAATACGATCTCCCTCCATCTCCACAACTGAGGTGGTAATGCGGTATCCGAGGAAGGAGACGGACTGCTGGAAAAACATACACTTCTCTGCCTTGGCATAAAAGTCATTTTCCTACAGTCGGGCCAGCACTTTGCGAACCAGGGACACATGCTCGGCGAGCGTAGTGGAATACACCAGAATGTCATTGATGTAGAACACTACACCGTGACCAAGCATGTCCCGAAACACCTAATTCACAAAGGACTGGAAGACTGAGGGAGCATTCATCAAACCGTAGAGCATCACCAGGTATTCATAATGCCCTGTGGTTGTGCTGAATGCTATCTTCCACTCATCCCCCTCTCGGACACGCACCAGGTTGTACGCACTCCTGAGATCTAGTTTGGTGAAGAAGCGCCCCCCATGCATTGGCTCGATCACTGAAGGAATGAGGGGGAGAGGATAACTAATCTTATCTTCTCCTTGTTCAGTGGTCGATAATCAATGCAAGGGCGCTGACAGGCGTCTTTCTTCTTCACAAAAAAGAAACTTGAGGAGGTGGGTGAAGTGGGGGGACGTAAATACCCCTGTGGCAGGGACTCGGTGACATATGTTTCCATAGCCTCCATTTCAGCCTGTGACAGGGGATACACATGACTCCTGGGAGGTACAGCGTCTACCCGGAGGTTTATCGCAACAATCCCGCTCCCGATGAGGTGGTAACTTAGTCGCCTGCGTTTTAGAAAACACATGCGCCAAATCAATGTATTCGGGGGGAATGCGCACGGTGGAGATACTGTCTGGACTTTCCACCGTGGTTGCACCAACGGAAACACCTAGACACCTACCCTGACACTCTCGCGACCACCCCGTGGGAACCCTCTGTGGCCACGAGAAGGTGGGGTTGTGGAGTGCTAACCAAGGGATACCTAATACCACAGGGAAAGCAGGAGACTCAATAATAAAAAAAAGTGATCTGCTCGCAATGAGTCTCGTGGGTAATCATGGTGACTGGTGCTGTAACTTCCTTAACAAACCCGGACCCTAATGGTCGACTATCAAGTGCTCTGATGGGGAGTGGAATGGATAGGGGAACCAATTAAATTCCTAGACTGTGTGACAATGCCCTGTCCATAAAGTTCCCAGCTGTGCCTGAATCGACTAGCGCCTTACACTGGGGAACTACCATGTGATCAGGAAAGTAGATGGGTAGGGTACAATGCGCAGCAGAGGGCTCTGAACGAGTGTGGGTGTTCGATACCTGGGGTGATGCGAGAGTGCCCTGCCTGCCGCCTCCAGACCCAAAATAACGCTGACGACATTGTGCAGTGTAATATCCCTTCGTGCCACCAGAGTGACACTGGTGCTGTCGTCCTCCGCTCTCTCGGATCGCGGTTCCACCCAGTTCCATCAGCTCGGGATCCGAGTCGGCCGGGGTTGGAACGGGCAGACCCCCTCCAGGACGTCCTCTGGCTGCCAGCAGGTTGTCCAAGCGGATGGCCGTGTCCACCAGTTGCGTGAAGGACAATGTGGTGTCCCGGCAGGCTAGCTCCCTTCGGACGTCCTCCCGCAGATGGCACCGGAAGTGGTCGATAAGGGCCCGCTCGTTCCACCCGAACCCAGCTGCTAGAGTCTGAAACTCCAAGGCAAAGTCCTGCGCACTACTCGTCCCCTGCCTCAGGTGGACCAGCCGCTCGCCCGCCTCTCGACCTTCGGGCGGGTGATTGAAGACAGCCCGAAAGAGGTGAGCCAACTTCCCGTAGTTGTCCAACGTGGCTCCTCCTTTGTTCCAGACCGCGTTGGCCCACTCCAGGGCTTTCTTCGAGAGGCAGGAGACGAGGGTGGACACCTTCTCCCGCTCCGATGGGGCCGGGCTGATGCTGGAGAAGTAGAGCTCCAGTTGGAGGAGGAATCCATGGCAGAGAGCAGCTGTCCCTTCGAAGTCCCGTGGTCGAGATATATGGATCCCTCTGGGTGCTGGGGTGTGGGTGGCTGGATCCCGTTGCCCAGCTGGTCTCGACATCGCTTCTCCCAAGCTGGCTAGCATCGTTTAATGCTCCTGGACCCGTGCCACGACTCCAGGCATGCGCTCCTCTCCCGCTGACTCCATAGCGGGTGGGGGATTCTGTGAGAATGTGATTTGAAGGAGTCAGGTGCAGGAGGGTAAATCACAGAATACAGAGATTATTCCGTCGTACACAGTTACGCTGGATAGCGTCAACAGTCCAGTGCGCAAAACAGGCGCACTGGAACAAATACAGGTACACGGGGAAAATATACCCCGGCATTACAAAGTACAGGTAGCTCCACCGAGCTACACTCATCTCACATGAAACAATCACCCACAAGGACAAGGGGGCAGAGGGAACACTTACACACGGACTAATGAGGGGAATATGAACCAGGTGTGTGTCATTTACAAGACAAGACAAATGGAATGATGAGATATGGAGCGGCTGTGGCTAGAAGGCCGGTGACGACGAACGCCGAAGCCTGCCCGAACAAGGAGGAGGGGGCAGCATCGGAGGAAGTCGTGACGGTGTTTAGCCTTTGGACTGCTACAAGGAAAGATCATGCATATTGATCCAGCTTTATTGATTACATAGCTGACATTTAGGAAACCTGATTAAAACAAGAACATACACAGGTTTACAGAAAGGTAAAGCCCCCCTAGAAGCCTCAGTGGTTGGATTGGATCTATCTAAACTATGTGTGTGTTTGTTGACAAGAGTCCAAAGAGTACACTCAGGGACTGTTGTGATTATTTAGAAGTACGCACGCACACACACACACACACACACACACACACACACACACACACACACACACACACACACACACACACACACACACACACACACACACACACACACACACACAGGTACACGTGTAGGTAGGCACATACAATATGCATACACACAAACACACACACACACATACATACACACACACACACATACATACAAATACACATACACATACATACACACACACATACATACACACACACATACATACACACACACATACATACACACACACATACATACATACATACATCTGCAGTGGCACAACGTTGCGCTTGTGTGCGTGCGTATCGTATGTTCCTACCTGCACGTGCACGAGTACGTGTGTGTGTGTGTGTGTGGCGCCCTTCAAAATAATCCGTCATTGTCGTAATTGTTTTTGCAATCCTCACCCATCATGTTGCCCTGCTAAATTGATTTGTTGTATCAATCCCACCAAAACGTAATTGACCCACAGGCAGCAGAGCTCTGAAATCATCTCAGAAAATACCCAGAAAGGGTATGAGGATGGAGTGTTTTCAATAATAGATTGAAATAGTATTGTCCAGCAACAGGATTGGAGAGAAGTGAGCTCAACACCATGTTAGCAACACCAAGGCTCTTCCTAGAGCTGGCCGCCTGGCCAAATTGAGCAATCGGGGGAGAAGGGCCTTGGTCGGGGAGGTGACCAAGAACCCGATGGTCACTCTGACAGAGCTTCGGAGTTCCTCTGTGGAGATAGGAGAACCTTCCAGAAGGACAACCATCTCTGCAGCACTCCACCAATCAGGCCTTTATGGTAGAGTGGCCAGACGGAAGCCAGTCCTCAGTAAAATGCACATGACAGCCCGCTTGGAGTGTCAAAAGGCCATGAGAAACACTATTCTCTGGTCTGATGAAACCAAGATTGAACTATTTGGCCTGAATGCCAAGCATCACGTCTGGAGAAACCTGGCAACATCCCTACGGTGAAGCATGGTTGTGGCAGCATCATGCTGTGGGGATGTTGTTCAGCGGTAGGGACTGGGAGACTAGTCAGAATCGAGGGAAAGATGAACGGAGCAAAGTACAGAGAGATCCTTGATGAAAACCTGCTCCAGAGCACTCAGGACCTCAGACTGGGGCAAAGGTTCAACTTCCAACAGGACAACGACCTTAAGCACACAGCCAAGACAACGCAGGAGTGGCTTCGGGACAAGTCTCAGAATGTTCTGGAGTGGCCAAGCCAGAGCCCGGACTTGAACCCGATCGAACATCCCTGAAGAGACCTGAAAATAGCTGTACAGCGACGCTCCCTATCCAACCTGACAGAGCTTGAGAGGACCTGCAGAAAAGAATGGGAGAAACTCCCCAAATACAGGTGTGCCAAACATGTAGCATCATACCCAAGAAGACTGAAGGCTGTAATCGCTGCTTCTAAAAAGTACTGAGTAAAGGGTCTGAATACTGTTTTTGCTTTGCTATTATGGGGTATTGTGTGTAGATTGATGAGGGAAAAAAACGATTTAATCAATTTTAGAATAAGGCTGTAATGTAACAAAATTTGGAAAAAGTAAAGGGTCTGAATACTTTCCGAATAGACTGTATAACATACTAACAAAAAGACTCATTAACTCAATCAAGTAAAAGAGGCAGATAAAATAAATATAGTATGGACATTGTTTGCCCATGTGCATAGTGAGTGGAATAAGGTACAGTGCAGTAGCAGCATAGAATGATACCCATGTAGAGTTGAAGTCGTACGTTTACATACACCTTAGCCAAATACATTTAAACTCAGTTTCTCACAACTCCTGACATTTAATCCTAGTAAAACTTCCCTGTCTTAGGTCAGTTAGGATCACCACTTTATTTTAAGAATGTGAAATGTCAGAATAATAGTAGAGAGAATGATTTATTTCAGCTTTTATTTCTTTCATCACATTCCCAGTGGGTCAGAAGTTTACACACACTCAATTAATATTTGGTAGCATTGCCTTTAAATTGTTTAACTTGGGTCAAACGTTTCGGGTAGCCTTCCACAAGCTTCCCACAATAAGTTGGGTGAATTTTCTCTTTCTTCATTCCTCCTGACAGAGCTGGTGTAACTGAGTCAAGTTTGTAGGCCTCCTTGCTCGCACACGCTTTTTCAGTTCTGCCCACAAATGTTCAATAGGATTGAGGTCAGGGCTTTGTGATGGCCACTCCAATACCTTGACTTTGTTGTCCTTAAGCCATTTTGCCACAACTTTGGAAGTATGCTTGCATTGTCCATTTGGAAGACCCATTTGCGACCAAGCTTTAACTTCCTGACTGATGTCTTGAGATGTTGCTTCAATATATCCACATAATTTTCCTTCCTCATGATGCCATCTATTTTGTGAAGTGCACCAGTCCCTCCTGCAGCAAAGCACCCCCACAGCATGATGCTGCCACCTCCATGCATCATGGTTGAGATGGTGTTCTTTGGCTTGCAAGCCTACCCATTTTTCCTTCAAACATAACAATGGTCATTATGGCCAAACAGTTCTATTGTTGGACATTTATCCAAAAAGTACAATCTTTGTCCCCATGTGCAGTTGCAAACCGTAGTCTGGCTTTTTTTATGCCGGTTTTGGAGCAGTGGCTTCTTCCTTGCTGAGCGGCCTTTCAGGTTATGTTGATATAGTAATCGTTTTACTGTGGATATAGATACTTTTATACCAGTTTCCTCCAGCATCTTCACAAGGTCCTTTGCTGTTGTTCTGGGATTGATTTGCACTTTTTGCACCAAAGTACATTTATCTCTAGGAGACAGAACGCTTCTCCTTCCTGAGTGGTATGACAGCTGTGTGGTCCCACTGTCACGACTTCCTCCGAAGCTGCCTCCCCTCCTTGTTCGGGCAGGCTTCGGCGTTCGTCGTCACCGGCCTACTAGCCACTGCCGCTCCATATCTCATCATTCCATTTGTCTTGTCTTGTCAATTACACACACCTGGTTCATGTATAAGTGTTCCCTCTGCCCCCCTTGTCCTTGTGGGTGATTGTTATTTGTGAGTTGAGTGTAGCTCGGATGAGCTACCCGTACTTTGTACTTCCGGGGATATTGTTCCCTGTGTGCCTGTATTTTGTTGACGCTATCCAGCGTAACTGTGTCCTACGGAATAAACTCTGTATTCGGTGATTTACCCTCCTGCTCCTAACTCCTTCAAATCACATTCTCACAGAATCACCCACCCACACTATGGAGTCAGCGGGAGATGAGCGCATGCCTGGAGTCGTGGCACGGGTCCAGGAGCATTCCACAATGCTGGCCAGCTTGGGGGAAGCAATGGATCGGGTTCTTCAGGTCGTCCAACGCCTGGAGAGGACAGGACCCGATCTGTTGAGACCAGCTGGCCAACCGGATCCAGCCATCCACACCCCAGCATCTGGAGGGATCCAGATATTCCGACCACAGGAGTGCGACGGGACGGCGGTGCTCTGCCAAGGATTCCTCCTCCAACCGGAGCTCTATTTCTCCAGCATCAGGCTGGCCCCATCAGAGTGGGAGAAGGTGTCCACCCTCGTCTCCTGCCTCTCGGGGAAAGCCCTGGAGTGGGCCAACGCGGTGTGGAACGAAGGAGGAGCTGCGTTGGAGAACTACAGGGAGTTCACTCGCCTCTTTCGGGCAGTCATCGATCACCCGCCCGAGGGTCGAGAGGCGGGCGATTGGCTGGTCCACAGGCTGGTCCACCTGAGGCAGGGGACGAGGACCGTGCAGGACTTCGCTTTGGAGTTTCGGACTCTGGCAGCGGGGTCCGGGTGGAACGAGCGAGCCCTTATCGACCAAACTGAGGATGTCCGACGGGAGCTAGCTTGCCGGGATAACAGGTTGTCTTTCACACAACCGGTGGACATAGCCATCCATTTGGACAACCTGCTGGCAGCTAGAGGACGTCCTCGAAGGGGTTTGCTCGTTCCCACCCCGGCCGACTCGGATCCCGAGCTGATGGAGCTGGGTGGAGCCGCCATCCGAGAGAGCGGAGGACGACAGCACCAGTGTCACTCTGGTGGCACGAAGGGATATTACACTGCACAATGTCGTCAGCGTTATTTTGGGTCTGGAGGCGGCAGGCAGGGCACTCTCGCATCACCCCAGGTATCGAACACCCACACTCGTTCAGAGCCCTCTGCTGCGCACTGTACCCTACCCATCTACTTTCCCGATCACATGGTAATTCCACAGTGTAAGGCGCTATTCGATTCAGGCGCAGCTGGGAACTTTATGGACAGGGCATTCTCACGTCGTCTAGGTATTTCATTGGTTCCCCTATCCATTCCACTCCCCATCAGAGCACTTGATAGTCGACCATTAGGGTCCTGGTTTGTTCAGGAAGTTACTGCACCAGTCACCATGATTAGCCAGGAGACTCATTGTGAGCAGATCACTTTTTTTTATTACTGAGTCCCCTGCTTTCCCTGTGGTATTAGGTATCCCTTGGTTAGCACTCCACAACCCCACCTTCTCATGGCCGCAGAGGGTTCTCACGGGGTGGTCGCGAGAGTGTCAGGGTAGGTGTCTATGTGTTTCCGTTGGTGCAACCATGGTGGAAAGTCCAGACACTACCTCCACCGTGCGCATTCCCCCTGAATACCTCGATTTTGTTACCAAGTTACCACCTCATCGGGCTGGGGATTGCGCGATAAACCTCCGGGTAGACGCTGTACCTTCCAGGAGTCATGTGTACCCACTGTCGCAGGCTGAAACGGCGGCTATGGAAACATACGTCACCGAGTCCTTAAGCCAGAGGTATATACGTCCCTCCACTTCACCCGCCTCCTCAAGTTTCTTCTTTGTGAAGAAGAAGGACGGCGGTCTGCGCCCGTGCATTGATTATCGACCACTGAACAGGGAGATGATAAGATTTAGTTATCCTCTCCCCCTCATTCCTTCAGTGATTAAGTCAATGCATGGGGCGCGCTTCTTCACCAAATTAGATCTCAGGAGGGCCTACAACCTGGTACGTGTTCGGGAGGGGGATGAGTGGAAGACAGCATTCAGCACAACCTCGGGGCATTATGAATACCTGGTGATGCCCTACGGTTTGATGAACGCTCCATCCATCTTCCAGTCCTTTGTGAACGAGGTGTTTCGGGACATGCTTGGTTGCGGTGTAGTGGTCTACATCGATGACATTCTGGTGTGTTCCACTACGCGCGCCGAGCATGTGTCCCTGGTTCGCAAAGTGCTCGCCCGACTGTTGGAAAATGACTTTCATGCCGTCTCCTTCTTCGGATACCGTATTACCACCTCAGGGGTGGAGATGGAGGGGGATCGCATTTCAGCCGTGCGTAATTGGCCGACTCCCACCACGGTTAAGGAAGTGCAGCGCTTTCTGTGCTTTGCCAACTACTATCGGTGGTTTATCCAGGGCTTTGGCAAGGTCGCAACTCTCATTACATCTCTGTTGAAGGGTGGGCCATCCCGGCTCTGCTGGTCTGCTGAGGCTGACCTGGCCTTCAGGAAACTGAGGGGTCTGTTCACCTCAGCCCGGTACTGGTCCACCCCCGATCCATCACTACCGTTCGTAGTGGAAATGGATGCGTCCGAGGTAGGGATAGGCGCTGTCCTATCTCAACGCTCGGGCACGCCACCCAAGCTCCGACCCTGTGCCTTCTTCTCTAAGAAGCTCAGCCCGGCGGAGCAGAACTACGACGTTGGTGATCGTGAGCTGTTGGCTGTTGTCCGAGCTTTGACCGTGTGGAGGCATTGGCTCGAAGGGGTGAAACACCCTTTCCTCGTCTGGACGGACCACCGTAACCTGGAGTACATCCAGGCAGCGAGGAGGCTGAATCATCGCAGGGCCAGGTGGGCCCTATTCTTCACCCGGTTCGATTTTACACTGTCATACATCCCGGGTACGAAGAACGTGAAGGCAGACACATTGTCACGGCTGTATGACACAGAGGAGAGGCCCAGAGACAACACCCCCATACTGCCGGCCTCCTGCATTGTGGCGTCGGTATTATGCGCGTTGGACACGGATATAGAGCAGGGATTACGCACAGATCCATCTCCACCTCAGTGTTCAGCTGGACTACAGTACGAAACGTGTCCAAGGTAACATACAAACAACATACCTTACACGGAACAAGATCCAACAACTAACTAGTGCCAAATGGCTGCCTAAGTATGGTCCCCAATCAGAGACAACGAGCCACAGCTGCCTCTGATTGGGAACCACACCGGCCAACGTAGAAATAGACATACTAGATATTCACCATAGAAATAAACACAACACGAAATATACACACCCTGACTCAACAAATAAACGTCCCCTGAGTCAGGGCGTGACAGTACCCCCCCCAACGGTGCGGACTCCGACCGCGCCACGTAAACATAACAGGGTAGGGGCCGGGTGGGCATTCCGCCTCGGAGGTGGATCCGGCTCCGGGCGTGACCACCACTTACTCTCCACCTCCCTGTTGCGCCCCTGGTCTGGTCTGGACCTTGGCGCACTGCTTCCTCTCTCCTTCCTCCCACGAAGTACCACGCCCTGTCTGGACCCTAGTGTGGGAGACCCCGAACCTGGAGAGGGGCTGACATCTGTGTCTGGACTGGAACCGCTGACTGGAGCTGGACCCGACGACGGTGGAGCGAACTGCTCTGGCTCCAGAGTGGAGCCGCTGACCGGAGCTGGACTGGACCCCGGTGGAGCGGATTGCTCTGGTTCCGAAGTGGAGCAGCTGACCAGGCACCGGTGGAACAGGCACGGGCCGTGCCGGACTGGACACACGCACCACTGGCTTGGTGCGGGGAGCAGGAACGGGCCGGACCGGGCTGACGACGCGCACCACTAGCTTTGTGCGGGGAGCATGAATGGGCCGTACCGGATTGGCGACGTGCACCACTGGCCTGGTGCGGGGAGCAGGCACAGGCCGGACCGGGCTGGCGACGCGCACCACTGGCTTGGTGCGAGGGGCAGGAACAGGCCGGGCCGGGCTGGCGACGCGCACCACTGGCTTGGTGCGAGAGCCAGGAACAGGCCGGACCGGGCTGGCGACGCGCACCACTGGCTTGGTGCGAGGGGCAGGAACAGGCCGGGATGGGCTGGCGAAGCGCACCACTGGCTTGGTGCGAGGGACAGGAACAGGCCATACCGGGCTGGCGACGCACACCACTGGCTTGGTGCGAGGGGCAGGAACAGGCCGGGCCGGGCTGGAGACGCGCACCACTTGCTTGGTGCGAGGGACAGGAACAGGCCGGACCGGGCTGGCGACGCGCACCACTGGCTTGGTGCGAGGGACAGGAACAGGCCGGGCCGGGCTGGAGACGCGCACCACTGGCTTGGTGCGAGGGACAGGAACAGGCCGGACCGGGCTGGCGACGCGCACCACTGGCTTGGTGCGAGGGGCAGGAACAGGCCAGACCGGGCTGGCAACGCGCACCACTGGCTTGATGCGAGGAGTAGGAACGGGCCGGACCGTACTGGGAACACACACCACTGGCTTAGTGTGGGGAGCAGGAACGGGTCGGGCCGTACTGGGAACACGCACCACTGTCTTAGTGCGGGGAGCAGATACGGGCCGGACCGGACTGGCGACACGCACCACTTCCTTTATAAACCCCCGCTCCTTCTGCTGCCTAACCAGCTCCTCTCGCCGTGCCTCTACACTCTCCTTCTCCCTTATCGCCTCCAGTAGATTCTCCCTCTGACCGAATAACTTCTGCTCCCTCTGAACCAATAGCCCCCTTAACCTGGTGGCCTCCTCTCCTAACCTGCAGATCCGCCCTGTCACTGCCTCCTGCTGCCTCGTCGTCCACACCGTGTGTCCCCCCAATTTTTTTTATTGGGGTTGCCTCTCGGGTCTCTGTCGTCGGCACTGTTGGCGCCGTTTCTCCTCTCCTACCTGGGCATCCTCCTTCATCGCCTTCCGGTAACGGACGGCCTCCTCCTCCGTGATTCTCCCCCAACCGAGGAGGACATCTACTAAAGTAACCTCCTGTTTAATTGCAGGCGTTTGCTCCTGAACACGCTGCTTGGTCCTATTTTGGTGGAATCTTCTGTCACGATCATTTTTTTATTTTTTATTTCACCTTTATTTATTTACGAATGAGACGGACCAAGGCGCAGCGTGATATGCGTACATGTTTATTTATATAGAATAAAAACACAATGACAAAATAACAAATGAGTCCAAGGTAACATACAAACAACATACCTTACACAGAACAAGATGGCTGCCGTTTTACAGCCCTCTAACCAATTGTACTATTATGTGTGTTTTTCCGCGTTATTTGTAATTTATTTTGTACACAATGTTTCTGCCATCGTCTCTTATAACCAAAAAGAGCTTCTGGATATCAGGACAGCGATTACTCACCTCGTATTGGACGAAGATTTTTTCTTCAACGAGGCGGCAGCGAAGGATATCCTACAGACACCCGACAAGGCCCAAATCCCCGTCATTCGCGTGAGGAAGAGACGGAGATATCGTGGACGTAGGGCTGGGTGCCTTGTAAGGATCCGACGGCGAGCGAGTAAACTGCCTCTTCCATCAATCCTATTAGCCAATCTTCAATCATTGGAGAACAAATTGGATGACCTAAGATTACGGTTATGCTACCAAAGGGACATTAGAAACTGTAATATCTTATGTTTCAACGAGTCGTGGCTGAACGACGACATGGATAACATACAGCTAGCGGGCTATACGCTACATCGGCAGGATAGAACGGCTGACTCCGGTAAGACAAGGGGTGGCGGTCTGTGTATATTTGTAAACAACAGCTGGTGCACAAAATCAAATACTAAGGAAGTCTCGAGGTTTTGCTCGCCTGAGGTAGAGTATCTTATGATAAGCTGTAGACCACACTATTTACCAAGATAGTTTTCATCTATATTTTTCATAGCTGTCTATTTACCACCACAAACCAATGCTGGCATTAAGATTGCATTGAATGAGCTGTATAAGGCCATAAATCAGCAGGAAAACGCTCATCCAGATGCAGCGCTCCTAGTGGCCGGGGACTTTAATGCAGGGAAACTTAAATCCGTTCTACCTAATTTCTACCAGCATGTTACAGTGGGGAAAAAAAGTATTTAGTCAGCCACCAATTGTGCAAGTTCTCCCACTTAAAAAGATGAGAGAGGCCTGCAATTTTCATCATAGGTACACGTCAACTATGACAGACAAAATGAGAAAAAAAAATCCAGAAAATCACATTGTAGGATTTTTAATGAATTTATTTGTAAATTATGGTGGAAAATAAGTATTTGGTCAATAACAAAAGTTTCTAAATACTTTGTTATATACCCTTTGTTGGCAATGACACAGGTCAAACGTTTTCTGTAAGTCTTCACAAGGTTTTCACACACTGTTGCTGGTATTTTGGCCCATTCATCCATGCAGATCTCCTCTAGAGCAGTGATGTTTTGGGGCTGTCGCTGGGCAACACAGACTTTCAACTCCCTCCAATGATTTTCTATGGGGTTGAGATCTGGAGACTGGCTAGGCCACTCCAGGACCTTGAAATGCTTCTTACGAAGCCACCCCTTCGTTGCCCGGGCGGTGTGTTTGGGATCATTGTCATGCTGAAAGACCCAGCCACGTTTCATCTTCAATGCCCTTGCTGATGGAAGGAGGTTTTCACTCAAAATCTCACGATACATGGCCCCATTCATTCTTTCCTTTACACGGATCAGTCGTCCTGGTCCCTTTGCAGAAAAACAGCCCCAAAGCATGATGTTTCCACCCCCATGCTTCACAGTAGGTATGGTGTTCTTTGGATGCAACTCAGCATTCTTTGTCCTCCAAACACGACAAGTTGAGTTTTTACCAAAAAGTTCTATTTTGGTTTCATCTGACCATATGACATTCTCCCAATCCTCTTCTGGATCATCCAAATGCACTCTAGCAAACTTCAGACGGGCCTGGACATGTACTGGCTTAAGCAGAGGGACACGTCTGGCACTGCAGGATTTGAGTCCCTGGCGGCATAGTGTGTTACTGATGGTAGGCTTTGTTACTTTGGTCCCAGCTCTCTGCAGGTCATTCACTAGGTCCCCCCATGTTGTTCTGGGATTTTTGCTCACCGTTCTTGTGATCATTTTGACCCCACAGGGTGAGATCTTGTGTGGAGCCCCAGATCGAGGGAGATTATCAGTGGTCTTGTATGTCTTCCATTTCCTAATAATTGCTCCCACAGTTGATTTCTTCAAACCAAGCTGCTTACCTATTGCAGATTCAGTCTTCCCAGCCTGGTGCAGGTCTACAATTTTGTTTCTGGTGTCCTTTGACAGCTCTTTGGTCTTGGCCATAGTGGAGTTTGGAGTGTGACTGTTTGAGGTTGTGGACAGGTGTCTTTTATACTGATAACAAGTTCAAACAGGTGCCATTAATACAGGTAACGAGTGGGGGACAGAGGAGCCTCTTAAACAAGAAGTTACAGGTCTGTGAGAGCCAGAAATCTTGCTTGTTTGTAGGTGACCAAATACTTATTTTCCACCATAATTTGCAAATAAATTCATTAAAAATCCTACAATGTGATTTTCTGGATTTTTTTTTCTCATTTTGTCTGTCATAGTTGACGTGTACCTATGATGACAATTACAGGCCTCTCTCATCTTTTTAAGTGGGAGAACTTGCACAATTGGTGGCTGACTAAATACTTTTTTTCCCCACTGTAAATGTGCAACCAGAGGAAAAAAAACTCTAGACCACCTTTACTCCACACACAGAGACGCATACAAAGCTCTCCCTCGCCCTCCATTTGGAAAATCTGACCATAACTCTATCCTCCTGATTCCTGCTTATAAGCAAAAACGAAAGCAGGAAGCACCAGTGACTTGGTTAATAAAAAAGTGGTCAGATGACACAGATGCTAAGCTACAGGACTGTTTTGCTAGCACAGACTGGAACATGTTCCGGGATTCTTCAGATAGCATTGATGAGTTCACCACATCAGTCACTGGCTTCATCAATAAGTGCATCGATGATGTCGTCCCCACAGTGACCGTACGTACATACCCCAACCAGAAGCCATGGATTACAGGAAACATCCGCACTGAGCTAAAGGGTAGAGCTGCCGCTTTCAAGGAGCGGGACTCTAACCCGGACGCTTATAAGAAATCCCGCTATGCCCTCCGACGAACCATCAAACAGGCAAAGAGTCAATACAGGACTAAGATTGAATCGTACTATACTGGCTCTGACGCTCGTCGGATGTGGCAGGGCTTGAAAACAATTACAGACTACAAAGGGAAGCACAGCTGCGAGCTGCCCAGTGACACAAGACTTCCAGACGCACTAAACCACTTCTATGCTCGCTTCGAGGCAAGCAACACTGAAGCATGCATGAGCGCACCAGCTGTTCCGGATGACTATATGATCACGCTCTCCGTAGCCGATGTGAGTAAGACTTTTAAGCAGGTCAACATTCACAAGGCCGCAGGGCCAGACGGATTACCAGGACGTGTACTCCGAGCATGTGCTGACCAACTGGCAATTGTCTTCACTGACATTTTCAACATGTCCCTGACTGAGTCTGTAATACCAACATGTTTCAAGCAGACCACCATAGTCCCCGTGCCCAAGGACTCTAAGATAACCTGCCTAAATGACGTCTGTAGCCATGAAGTGCTTCGAAAGGCTGGTCATGGCTCACATCAACAGCATTATCCCAGAAACCCTAGACCCACTCCAATTTGCATACCGCCCCAACAGATCCACAGATGATGCAATCTCTATTGCACTCCACACTGCCCTTTCCCACCTGGACAAGAGGAACACCTACGTGAGAATGCTATTCATTGACTACAGCTCAGCATTCAACAACATAGTGCTCTCAAAGCTCATCACTAAGCTAAGGATCCTGGGACTAAACACCTCCCTCTGCAACTGCATTCTGGACTTCCTGACAGGCCGCCCCCAAGTGGTAAGGGTACGTAACAATACATCTGCCACACTGATCCTCAACACGGGGGCCCCTCAGGGGTGCGTGCTCAGTCCCCTCCTGTACTCCCTGTTCACCCATGACTGCATTGCCAGGCACGACTCCAACACCATCATTAAGTTTGCCGATGACACAACAGTGGTAGGCCTGATCACCGACAACGATGAGACAGCCTATAGGGAGGAGGTCAGAGACCTGGCCGTGTGGTGCCAGGACAACAACCTCTCCCTCAACGTGACCAAGACAAAGGAGATGATTGTGGACTACAGGAAAAAAAGAGGACTGAGCACGCCCCCATTCTCATCGACGGGGCTGTAGTGGAACAGGTTGAGAGCTTCAAGTTCCTTGGTGTCCACATCACCAACGAACTATCATGGTCCAAACACACCAAGACAGTCGTGAAGAGGGCACAACAAAGCCTATTCCCCCTCAGGAGACTGAAAAGATTTGGCATGGGTCCTCAGATCCTCAAAAAAGTATACAACTGCACCATCGAGAGCATCCTGACTGGTTGCATCACCACCTGGTATGGCAACTGCTTGACCTCCGACCGCAAGGCACTACAGAGGGTAGTGCATACGGCCCAGTACATCACTGGGGCCAAGCTTCCTGCCATCCAGGACCTCTATACCAGGCGGTGTCAGAGGAAAGCCCTCAAAATTGCCAGAGAGTCCAGCCACCCTAGTCATAGACTGTTCTCTCTGCTACCGCACGGCAAGCGGTACCGGAGTGCCAAGTCTAGGTCCAAAAGACTTCTCAACAGCTTCTACCCCCAAGCCATAAGACTCCTGAACAGCTAATCATGGCTACCCAGACTATTTGCACTGCCCCCCCACCCCATCCTTTTACGCTGCTGCTACTCTGTTAATTATTTATGCATAGTCACTTTAACTCTGCCCACATGTACATATTACTTCAACTACCTCAACTAGCCGGTGCCCCCGCACATTGACTCTGCACCGGCACCCCCCTGTATATATAGCCTCCCTACTGTTATTTTATTTTACTTCTGCTCTTTTTTTCTCAACACTTTTTTTGTTGTTGTTTAATTTTTACTTTTTTTGTAAAAAATAAATGCACTGTTGGTTAAGGGCTGTAAGTAATCATTCCACTGTAATGTCTGCACCTGTTGTATTCGCCGCATGTGGCCAATAAAATTTGATTTGATTTGATTTGAACTAGTGCCAAATGGCTGCCTAAGTATGGTCCCCAATCAGAGACAACGAGCCACAGCTGCCTCTGATTGGGAACCACACCGGCCAACATAGAAATAGACATACTAGATATTCACCATAGAAATAAACACAACACGAAATATACACACCCTGACTCAACAAATAAACGTCCCCTGAGTCAGGGCGTGACAATTTAACTAGCTTGCAATGGCCAAGTTCATGTTTCTAGCTGGCTAGCTACCTAGCTAATGTTAGCAGGACATCTAAAGTTAGCAAGCAAGCTAGCTAGCCAAGTAAGTTAACGTTAGGCTAGATAGCTAATTAGCGTTATTGGCGTCGTTGACGTTAACGTTAACGTTGCACAAGTAAAACTACTCACAAACGAAGGAAAGCAGTAATGTTATATGCTTGAGCAAACAAACTTTGCATTCCAATCTTGTGCATGAACAGATGAGAAAACTACAAATGAGACATTTTTTCAAATGCGTTGGTTTGAAAAATATGAAAACTAGCTAGCTAGCTATTGAGGTCTACTGTCTCCCGCGAATGATCCACAGTCTCGTCTCTCCACCTTCGGCGCTTTGTACACCAACATTTTAATCCGAACTTGTCAAGAACAGCTCAAAGTCCCCCAGATAGGGGACTTAACGTCTCCACCAATTTATCTTACAACAGCTAATAATAAAGCACTGTCACCAGTGTGATGAAGTGTTCATAGACTGGGAATGGGGATAGCTGGTGACTGTAAAGAAGGAGCTGTACGGAAACCATATTAGGAACATCACTATTCTGCCTCCTCAGACCTCACCCCTCACTTTTCAAGAATCAACCCTGAACTAGTCAAGCGTCACCCTGATGATGTTCCTAACATGGGTTCCTAACATGGATTCATAACTGATGATGGTGACATATCTCACAACAGTCAGTATGCACTGTCACTGCCCTGATGAAGTAGTCATATACTGGACTAGCTGAGGATGATGTTATCTCCTGCTCTATGGTGGCTGTTACAGTGAGGGAAAAAAGTATTTGATCCCCTGCTGATTTTGTACGTTTTCCCACTGACAAAGACATGATCAGTCTATAATTTTAATGGTGGGTTTATTTGAACAGTGAGAGACAGAATAACAACAACACAATCCAGAAAAACACATGTCAGAAATGTTATAAATTGATTTGCATTTTAATGAGGGAAATAAGTAGAGCACGGCGCTTGTAACGCCAAGGTAGTGGGTTCGATCCCCGGGACCACCCATACACAAAAATGTATGCACGCATGACTGTAAGTCGCTTTGGATAAAAGCGTCTGCTAAATGGCATATTATTATTTATTATTATTATTATTATTATTATTATTATTATTATTATTATTATTATTATTATTATTAAGTATTTGACCCCCTCTCAATCAGAAAGATTTCTGGCTCCCAGGTGTCTTTTATACAGGTAACGAGCTGAGATTAGGAGCACACTCTAAAAGGGAGTGCTCCTAATCTCAGTTTGTTACCTGTATAAAAGACACTGTCCACAGAAGCAATCAATCAATCAGATTCCAATCTCTCCACCATGACCAAGACCAAAGAGCTCTCCAAGGATGTCAGGGACAAGATTGTAGACCTACACAAGGCTGGAATGGGCTACAAGACCATCACCAAGCAGCTTGGTGAAAAGGTGACAACAGTTGGTGCGATTATTCGCAAATGGAAGAAACACAAAATAACTGTCAATCTCCCTCGGCCTGGGGCTCCATGCAAGATCTCACCTCGTGGAGTTGCAATGATCATGAGAACGGTGAGGAATCAGCCCAGAACTACACGGGAGGATCTTGTCAATGATCTCAATGCACCTGGGACCATAGTCACCAAGAAAACAATTGGTAACACACTACGCCGTGAATGACTGAAATCCTGCAGCGCCCGCAAGGTCCCCCTGCTCAAGAAAGCACATATTCAGGGCCGTCTGAAGTTTGCCAATGAACATCTGAATGATTCAGAGGAGAACTGGGTGAAAGTGTTGTGGTCAGATGAGACCAAATTTGAGCTCTTTGGCATCAACTCAACTCGCCGTGTTTGGAGGAGGAGGAATGCTGCCGATGACCCCAAGAACACCATCCTCACCGTCAAACATGGAGGTGGAAACATTATGCTTTGGGGGTGTTTTTCTGCTAAGGGGACAGGACAACTTCACCGCATCAAAGGGACGATGGACGGGGCCATGTACCGTCAAATCTTGGGTGAGAACCTCCTTCCCTCAGCCAGGGCATTGAAAATGGGTCGTGGTTGGGTATTCCAGCATGACAATGACCCAAAACACATGGCCAAGGCAACAAAGGAGTGGCTCAAGAAGAAGCACATTAAGGTCCTGGAGTGGCCTAGCCAGTCTCCAGACCTTAATCCCATAGAAAATCTGTGGAGGGAGCTGAAGGTTCGAGGTGCCAAACGTTAGCCTCGAAACCTTAATGACTTGGAGAAGATCTGCAAAGAGGAATGGAACAAAATCCCTCCTGAAATGTGTGCAAACCTGGTGGCCAACTACAAGAAACGTCTGACCTCTGTGATTGCCAACAAGGGTTTTGCCACCAAGTACTAAGTCATGTTTTGCAGAGGGGTCAAATACTTATTTCCCTCATTAAAATGCAAATCAATTTTTAAATGTTTGACATTTTTTTGTTGTTATTCTGTCTCTCACTGTTCAAATAAACCTACCATTAAAATTATAGACTGATCATGTCTTTGTCGGTGGGCAAACGTACAAAATCAGCAGGGGATCAAATACTTTTACCCCCACTGTATCTACTGCTCTATGGTGACTGTTATCTACTGCTCTATGGTGACTGTTATCTAATGCTCTATGGTGACTGTTATCTACTGCTCTATGGTGACTGTTATCTACTGCTCTATGGTGACTGTTATCTACTGCTCTATGGTGACTGTTATCTAATTATCTATGGTGACTGTTATCTAATTATCTATGGTGACTGTTATCTACTGCTCTATGGTGACTATGATATCTACTGCTCTATGGTGACTATGTTATCTACTGCTCTATGGTGACTGTTATCTACTGCTCTATGGTGACTGTTATCTAATTATCTATGGTGACTGTTATCTACTGCTCTATGGTGACTGTTATCTACTGCTCTATGGTGACTGTTATCTACTGCTCTATGGTGACTGTTATCTACTGCTCTATGGTGACTGTTATCTACTGTTCTATGGTGACTATGTTATCTACTGCTCTATGGTGACTATGTTATCTACTGCTCTATGGTGACTGTTATCTAATGATCTATGGTGACTGTTGTCTAATGCTCTATGGTGACTGTTATCTACTGCTCTATGGTGACTATGTTATCTACTGATCTATGGTGACTGTTATCTACTGCTCTATGGTGACTGTTATCTACTGCTCTATGGTGACTGTTATCTACTGCTCTATGGTGACTGTTATCTACTGCTCTATGGTGACTGTTATCTACTGCTCTATGGTGACTGTTATCTACTGATCTATGGTGACTGTTATCTACTGCTCTATGGTGACTATGATATCTACTGCTCTATGGTGACTGTTATCTACTGCTCTATGGTGACTGTTATCTACTGCTCTATGGTGACTGTTATCTAATTATCTATGGTGACTGTTATCTAATTATCTATGGTGACTGTTATCTACTGCTCTATGGTGACTGTTATCTACTGCTCTATGGTGACTGTTATCTACTGCTCTATGGTGACTGTTATCTACTGTTCTATGGTGACTATGTTATCTACTGCTCTATGGTGACTTTTCTACTGCTCTATGGTGACTGTTATCTAATTATCTATGGTGTCTTATCTAATGATCTATGGTGACTATGATATCTAGTTCTATAGCAGGATTAGGAGCAATGATGTATGAAAAATGAATGGTGGAAAACGATTTGAACTATTTTCTTGTTTTGACTGCTAGGTTTTATGGGAAGTATGACTCATAATGTGGCACTCTATAAAGGAGGAGCTGATGTATAATGTAACACCACAGTTCTCTTGAGGTCCAGCTCTCTCCAGGCGGATGAAATATGATAACTAGCACACCGAGGCCAGGTATTGTAATGGACGGCATTAAGCTGTACAGTAGCATGCCATGAGGTTCACATACTGTGCCTACAGAAAGTATTCATACCCCTTGACTTAGTCCACATTTTGTTGTGTTACAGCCTGAATTCAAAATGGATGAATTCTCTCACCATCTACACACAATACCCCATAATGGGAAACTGAAAACATGGTTTTAGACATTTTTTGCAAATATTTAGAAAATGAAATACAGAAATAACTCATTTATATAAGAATTCAAACCCCCTGAGTCAATACATGTTAGAATCACATTTGGCAGCGATTACAGCTGTGAGTCTTTCTGGGTAAGACTAAGAGCTGGATTGTACATTATTTGCCCATTTATTCTTTTACAAATTCTTCAAGCTCTGTCAAATTGGACTGAACCAGGTTTTCCTCTCGGATTTGTCCTGTGCTTAGCTCCATTCTGTGTCTTTTTTTATCCTGAAAAACTCCCCAGTCCATAACGATGACAAGCATACCAATAACATGATGCAGCAGCACTATGCTTGAAAATATAGAGCGTGGTACTCAGTAATGTGTTGTATTGGATTTGCCCCAAACATAACACTTTGTATTCACGTTAAAAAGTGAATTGCTTTGCCACATTTTTTGCATTATTACTTTAGTGCCTTGTTGCAAACAGGATGCATGATTTGGAATATTTGTATTCTGTACAGTCTTCCTTCTTTTCACTGTCATTTAGGTTAGTATTGTGGAGTAACTACAATGTTGTTGATCCATCCTCAGTTTTCTCCTATGACAGCCATTACATTCTGTAACTGTTTTAAAGTCGCCTTTGGCCTCATGGTGAAATCCCTGAGCGGTTTCATTCCTCTCCGGCAAGGTTGCTTGTATCTTTGTAGTGACTAGGTGTATTGATACACCATCCAAAGTATAATTAATAACTTCACCATGCTCAAAAGGATAGTCAATGTCTGCTTTTTACATTTTTACTAATCTACCAATAGGAGCCCTTCTTTGCGAAGCATTGGAATACCTCCCTCGTCTTTGTCGTTGAATCGGTGGTTGAAATTCACTGCTTGGCTGAGGTACCTTACAGATCATTGTATGTGTGGGGTACAGAGACTAGGTAGTCATTCAAAAATCATGTTAATCACTATTATTGCACACAGAGTGAGTCCATGCAATTTATTATGTGACTTATTAAGCACATTTTAAATCCTGAATTGACAGTATTTAGGCTTGCCATAACAAAGGGGTTGAATACTTATTGACTCAAGACATTTCAGCTTTTCATGTTTTATTAATTTGTAAAAATTTCGAAAAACATAATTCCACTTTGACATTATGGGGTATTGTGTGTAGGCCAGCGACAAAAAAATCTAAATGTGATAAATTTTAAATTCAGGCTGTAACACAACAAAATGTGGAAAAAGTCAAGGGGTGTGAATACTTTCTGAAGGCACTGTATTGTTATAAAATTGGTTGTTTGGATCCTGGATGCTGATTGGTTGATATGCAGGAGTTGTGAGACAACAATTCCCGTAAATTACGATGAAGTGCTAACCTCATAATTCCACAAGTCCCGCAGCCCAGGCAGGAAATTCATAAACTTCATCTCCCTCAGGAAAAAAAACATTGACACATATTTTTTTCCATGCTACTATTTTGTTTGCATCAGTTGGGGGTTGTAACAATAATCTCCGCAACAATGTATAATTTTACAAATGCAATATCTCCCCTGCCAGTAGGCTAAGAATGAACGTAAAACTAATAATTCACCATGGAAACCGTAAACAGAATTCCATTCATCCATCAACCAGCGCAGTGTGGACTATGCGTATTAGATATTTATTAAATCATTATTTATTGAAGTTCTTGTCTCTCATCATCATTGAATCTCATCAATGCATTTCGAATTTCAATTGAAAACGCGTCACAGTGTTTAGATAGTAGACACCAGAACATGTTTATTGGCTGAAACCCTTTTTAAACACATGAGGGTGTTGTTTTAACACTGTAGGCTGTAAAGCCGTATTTGCATATTTCCCAGCTTGCCTTTCGAGTGAATGTGCGAGATAGCCACCCATGACTGTGTTTGTTAGTGACAAGTTAGTGGTTGTTGGATTCAATAACTTCTAGTCCTGAAACCTTCAGTGAGTGACTGCCTAGGTGAATGTGTTTTAATTCAAAGTAAACCCTTTATGACCACATATTATAAATGTCATAAGGCCTAGTTATGCTGACAAACAACAAGACTACCTGAACCAACTAAACTGGAACAACCAGGTAGGTAGCCTAGCGGTTAAGAGTGTTGGGCCAGTAACTGAATAATCTGCCGTTCTGCCCTTGAGCAAGGCAGTTAACCCCAAACAACAACTGCTCCCTGGGCACCGTGGACGCCGACTAAGGCAGCCCCCCCCCGCACCTCTCTGATTCAGAGGGGTTGGTTAAATGCGGAAAACACATTTCGTTTGAATGCATTCAGATGTGGAACTGACTAGGTAATCCCTTCCATACTGACAGGAGAAAGCTGACTATCATGTTTAATCTTGCATTCTAAACGCCTGGGAGGAGGAAGAGGGCTTGGGGCTAGGGTTAGGAGAGGGAAGAAGGCCTGAGCTTGGGACAAGGGATGGGTCTGGGAGAGTGAAAGCTTTCAATGTGTTAACACCTAATAATTATCTGGTTGCTTTCTTTCTCTCTCACACTAGCTAGGTTTCCATCCAATTGGCGACAGATTTTCATGCGAATATTCTAAAATCCGCGTTTAAAAAAAGATGCACATTTTCACACCATAAATGTTTCCATCAAAATGACTTGTTGCGGATAAAAGGATGTGCGTGACATGTACATAAAAATAACTTTTGCGGTTAAATTCGCATGTACAGAATAAAAATACAAGTTAGATGGTCCTATGTAGCTCAGTTGGTAGAGCATGGCGCTTGCTACGCCAGGATAGTGGGTTTGATTCCCGGACCACCCATACTTAAAATGTAACTCTCTTTGGATATTATCGTCTGCTAAATGTATATATTATTACATTAAATGGGTTTCCATCACATTTTCAACTCTACCGATCGTTTTGTCACAAAAATGTTGCGTTATATAGCAAATGTGCCCACTCTGGTCTTTGCAAGTGCGGTCTAGCGGACAGTTCGGAGATACAGTGCGGGTAGCCTAGTCTACATGATGAGATTATTATGGATAAGAGTGAAAAAATTTTTTTTGTCAAACAGCAGCCAAGCATCGATCATCATGTCACCAGAATAAGACCCTGGATATTTATTGGAAAGGAGCATCAAGCTCATCTTCAAGAAGCTCACCTCCCCCACCCCCCCATTAAAAAAAAAAAAAAAAAAAAAAAAAAAAAGAAATAGGGTGGTTATACCACTGGCTATCCTAAGTTGAATGCACCAATTTGTAAGTCGCTCTGGATAAGAGCGTCTGCTAAATGACTTAAATGTAAATTTACTTTCACCACCCTGTGAAGTTCATCATGACTTATTTAATCTGTAGCCTAAACTACATGCTTTCCCGAGTCGAAGTGGGAGGACCACACAACATACAGTATCATTGAGTGATTCAAAGTTTACCTCGATATGATGGTTATAATATCGATACTTGCGAATAAAGGCGTTTTCCACCTTAATTTCTCGCATAATTAATCGTACAGACCAAAAAGATCCAACCTGTCGTTAACTATGAAATGTTCTGTTTTCAAACCTGATTACTGTCTCACATCTCAAATGATTTTTCCACAGTCACACATTTCTAATTTGGAACCAATCTTCTGCTTTTCATTCTGATGACTGCCCCCTCTACGTTCCCTGCTCTGGCATTTGATTATAATCCTAATTTGAGGAGAAAAATTATTAAAGTTTTGAAAACATTTAGTTGATAATTTGCAGTTGCTAAATTGTCATCAAAATCTACTCGCACTGCTCTTTATTCGAAGAGAAAAAGTGGCGTTACATTAATGATTGTTAGTCATGGCCCAATGTAAGATAAATCAACACATTGTGAAATATGTTATAAAGGCATATAAATGTTGTTTGTTTTTTATGCTCAGCAGGCTCTCTCTTCTCATAGTCATTCACGTTTTTAGAAGAACAACAACAGAAGGAAGAAATGTTGCCACAAAACGAATGAGCCCGTAAAAAACATAACCCTAGGCACTTACTTCAACTCTAGGGATTTGCATCCCAAATGGCACCCTATTCCCTACATAGTGCCCTATTCCCTATGGGCCCTGGTCAAAAGTAGTGCACTAAATAGGGAATAGGGTGCCATTTAGGATGCAAATAAGATCTTGTTTATTTTCCTCCCCTCACCAACCCAATTGTAAAACATATTGATCATTTTCTGCAGTGAGTTTCTCTTCTTAGTCTTTATTGGGCCCATACATCTAAATGAATAAATACCACTCCCTACATCACCAGGGCTCAGTGTCCTGTAAACACAAAATAATAATCAATATTTATTTGACTTTCTCTCCTGTTTAATATTTACCTCTCTGCCGTCATCACGTTGTATGTATCCTCTACAGATCCCATGTCTCCTCAATCAAAAGGTAATCATTTACAAGGAGTAAAACATTTGTATTGAAATATGCCAAGCTCTATTTCTATATAGTGCTTTCAGAAAGTATTCATACCCCTTGACTTATTCCACATTTTGTTGTGTTACAGCCTGAATTTAACATGGATTAAATTGATATTTTTGTCACTGGCAAATTAGGGGCAAATCCAATACAACCCATTACTGAGTACCACACTCCATATTTTCAAGCATAGTGCTGCTGCATCATGTTCTGGGTATGCTTGTAATTGTTAAGGACTGGGGAGTTTTTCAGGATAAAAAAAAAGAAACAGAATGGAACTAAGCACAGGACAAATCCTAGAGGAAAACCTGGTTCAGTCTGCTTTCCACCAGACAATGGCAGATGAATTCACCTTTCAGCAGGACAATAACCTAAAACACAAGGCCAAATCTGCAATGGAGTTCTGCTTACCAAGAAGACAGTGAATGTTCCTGAGTAGCCGAGTGTGATTTAAATATGCTTGAAGATCTATGGCAAGACTTGAAAGTGGTTGTCTAGCAATGATCAACAACCAATTTGACAAAGCTTGAAAAATGCTGAAAGGAACAATGGGCAGATATTGTACAATCCATTTGTGCAAAGCTCTTAGAGACTTCCAGCTGTAATCGCTGCCTAAGGTGATTCTAACATATATTGACTCAGGTATGTAAATACTTACGTAAGTGAGATATTTCTCTATTTCATTTTCACTCAATGTTCAATAATGTCTAAACATGTTTTCACTTTGTCATTATGAGGTATTGTGTGTAGATGGGTAAGAAAAAACATATATTTAATCCATTTTTAATTCAGGCCGTAACACAACGAAATGTGGAGTAAGTCAAGGAGTATAACTACTTTCTGAACGCACTTTAGGTGTATCATCTGTAAAAGGCCTTAGTTGTTTTGGGGAAATGTTGGTAGATATTGGTACATGTTGGCACATGTTGGGACATGTTGGGACATGTTGGCACATGTTGGGACATGTTCATAGAGATTTTTGTTATCTGCCTCGAAGGACCACTTCAAGAAAGTTCTCTCTCGATACCTCAGGAACTACAAAAACCCAGTGTCTTGGAGCAAATACCCAGTCTCAGTCTCACACATTTCCAGTGAATGCGGTTTCTTCTCAAGGCTGTAATTATCCAAGTTATTTAGGGACATGCCAGCAGTGAGTCAGAGAACATTAACACATCAGGACTAAATAGGGGTTAGGAGAAGACACCGCTAAAAGAGGTTTAAAGGGTACTATTAATTGGAGAGTGTACATGGCCCATGTATAATGTGACAGTTTTAAGTGTACTGTAGCCGATAACATCATGCAGTTACTGCAACACTGTATTTGTCTCCCTAGTGAAAGCTGGAGCAGGGGATTCACTGCGCAAGACAATTAATCAATGACAATTAACCCTACAGTCAGTATTACATTATTGAACGATGACAATAACCCAACTGCCACTATTACATTATCAAATATATATGAACCACATACAGTTCTGGAGATGATATTAATTCTAGAACATCACAATAGATGTTCTGATTAACCGTTAACGTTACACTTTGGGCCATTGGGTTTGCTACTAACACAAAGCAACAGCTCTTTCTCTGTACACTGGAATAAAGACATATTGAGATGCTCCGTTCCTCTCTGTATACTAGGGGGTGGTGCTGTGGTGTCTGTCTTGGGGGTGTCATGATTTAACTGGATTTGAACCCAAATGAAGACAACTACACCAAGCCAGAGAAGGTTTAACAGGTTTATTTACAATGTTCAATTAGTCCAGGTTTCCAATAATAGGGGAAGAGCAAGTCCAGGTTACAGGGAGGGTAACAGATCCAGGTCAGGGCAGGTGTGGTACCGTAATGTCCTAGTGTCCGTGGTGAGTCCAAAAGGGAGGTCCGGTAGTGGAAAGCAGGATGGTGGTGGCAGGAGTGAAGCGGAGGCAAGGAGTCAGGTTCCAATAATCTGTGGCACAGGAGAAAAGTAAATAGAACAGGCCAAAAACACAAAGAGCGAAAACAAACAGGTTGAGTCGGCAGCGAGACTAACATGGTCGTCTTGACTATGATCTGACGATGAGTGGTAAGTTTGACCGGGTCTTAAAGGCTGAGGTGATTATGGTGAATGAGCTGCAGCTAGAACCCTGACTCCCGCACACCAGACTTCACTCCTGCAATCAAGGACAGACAGAGGGGAGGGGGAGAGCAGAGAGAGAGCTACCTAGCAGCAGTAGGCCTAACAGGGGGGTACTGTGGTGTCTGTCTTGATGGGGTTTTATCCCTCTCTATGCCAGATCCATGTAGAGCGGATTCAATCTGACTGACCCTTGTGTTTGCAACAATCCTGCTGTCTTGTACACAACATTGATTAAATGCCAGCAAGATAAACAAGGTTAAACTGACTTCAAACGGCCTTGACCAGGAATGTGGTACTTCCATTTAACGGTTTAACGGCAGCCTTTGGAAAGTCTTGCAGACATGGATATATATATTTTTATTTTTTTATGGGCGAACTTTTTATTAATTATTTACAACTGTATAAAACAAAACTTGTAAACCCTTTACAACTTAACACTTAAAGTGTTATCAGTCTGACCTAGACATGACATTTATTGGTTTATGAAAATTAAAGTGGAACTGACAGCGTTTTAGCTACTTTGCAGATATGTAACAGACAATCATAATATCAGTCAAAAAATATTGAATTCCCAGTTTATGTTACAAAACCAACTTTATACGAGGTTTAAAAAATAGGTTCTATTTGACTCAACGTTCCATGGCGTACAGCAAGTCATTGTTGTCAGAATAGATGGATGCAGTTCAATGCATGATTCATATAATTCACCAATACATTTCTTGTTTGTCCTAAAAAATATGCTATCAGGTTATAAATCACAGCTGGCCTGGTATGTTTTTTTGCTGCCTGCATTCGAGATGCACTGTTTCAGTTTCAATGACTCAAAATGTTGGACCAAAAACGGACAAATGTAACTAAGGCTGGGAATGTCAATACAATCAAACGAGCAAGGGCAATGATCACAAGTCAGTCATAACGTGGCTAATAGGCTAGCGTATCTATTTACGTAGCAAGCTAAAAACACGTAGCCTAATGTTAGCTAGATAGCTAGCTAGCTGTTAGGAGGTTCTCATGTCATTGGAGGAGTGAGTGACTGACTGACTTTTTCCCCTCATATTATTTTTCGGTAGCTACACATGAGAGATTAATTTGTGAACGCGCAACACCCGCTGAATATGACCGGTGTCAGTAAATGTAGGCAAAAAAGTAATAGTTAGTCACAAACGCTCTAGATAACATGTAAACAGTCTAACCACCTCTGCTAGGTTGAGTAAAATGGTCAAAGTGAGGTGTTCTCTCATTTGTGTCTGGAAGTAGCTAGCCAACGTTAGCCAGTTAGCTGGGGTGCTTGGTTGGGACAAGCATGTACAGTGAGGGGAAAAAAGTATTTGATCCCCTGCTGATTTTGTATGTTTGCCCACTGACAAAGACATAATCAGTCTATAATTTTTATGGTAGGATTATTTGAACAGTGAGAGAGAGAATAACAACAAAAAAATCCAGAAAAACGCATGTCAAAAATGTTATAAATTGATTTGCATTGTAATGAGGGAAATGATTATTTGACCCCTCTGAAAAACATGACTTAGTACTTGGTGGCAAAACCCTTGTTGGCAATCACAGAGGTCAGACATTTCTTGTAGTTGGCCACCAGGTTTACACACATCTCAGGAGGGATTTTGTCCCACTCCTCTTTGCAGATCTTCTCCAAGTCATTAAGGTTTCAAGCCTGACGTTTGGCAACTCGAACCTTCAGCTCCCTCCACAGATTTTCTATGGGATTACGGTCTGGAGACTGGCTAGGCCACTCCAGGACCTTAATGTGCTTCTTCTTGAGCCACTCCTTTGTTGCCTTGGCCGTGTGTTTTGGGTCATTGTCATGCTGGAATACCCATCCACAACCCATTTTAAATGACCTGGCTGAGGGAAGGAGGTTCTCACCCAAGATTTGACAGTACATAGCCCCTTCCATCGTCCCTTTGAAGCGGTGAAGTTGTCCTTGTCCACTTAGCAGAAAAACACCCCCAAAGCATAATGTTTCCACCTCCATGTTTGACAGTGGGGATGGTGTTCTTGGGGTCATAGGCAGCATTCCTCCTCCTCCAAACAGCGAGTTGAGTTGATGCCAAAGAGGTCGATTTTGGTCTCATCTGACCACAACACTTTCACCCAGTTCTCCTCTGAATCATTCAGATGTTAATTGGCAAACTTCAGACGGCCCTGTATATGTGCTTTCTTGAGCAGGGGGACATTGCGGGCGCTGCAGGATTTCAGTCCTTCACGGCGTAGTGTGTTACCAATTGTTTTCTTGGTGACTATGGTCCCAGCTGCCTTGAGATCATTGACAAGATCCTCCCGTGAAGTTCTGGGCTGATTCCTCACCGTTCTCATGATTATTGCAACTCCACGAGGTGAGATCTTGGATGGAGCCCCAGGCCGAGGGAGATTGACAGTTATTTTTGTGTTTCTTCCATTTGCGAATAATCACACCAACTGTTGTCACCTTCTCACCAAGCTGCTTGGCGATGGTCTTGTAGCCCATTCCAGCCTTGTGTAGGACTACAATCTTGTCCCTGACATCGTTGGAGAGCTCTTTGGTCTTGGCCATGGTGGAGAGTTTGGAATCTGATTGATTGATTGCTTCTGTGGACAGGTGTATTTTATACAGGTAACAAACTGAGATTAGGAGCACTCCCTTTAAGAGTGTGCTCCTAATCTCAGCTCGTTACCTGTACAAAAGATACCTGGGAGCCAGAAATCTTTCTGATTGAGAGGGGGTCAAATACTTATTTCCTTCACTGTATTGGCAGGCAAGCTGCAGATGGACGAGCAGGCTACATACTATTCCCCATCGTAAATCAGTGCAATTTTGACGGCCAACAAGCTGAAAAAGTTTGAGAGGGTTTATCTAATGTTCCTTCGTTAGATTTTAGCTCATCTTGCTCTGGCTAGCTGTCATATTCTTCCTGGGGGTGTATATGAAAACATTTTAATAAGATTTCATGTTGCTAAAATACTTTCAGTTCCACCTTAATGCCTTCTTAATGTAAAGTGTGTTTTAGTGCATAGTTACTTACTGTAGTGTATTGTACAGTGCCTTGCAAAAGTATTCATCCCTCTTGATGTTTTCCCTATTTTGTTGCATTACAACCTGTAATTTAAATTGATTTTTATTTGGATTTCATGTAATGGACATACACAAAATAGTCCAAATTGGTGAAGTGAAAAGAAAAAAATTACCTGTTTCAAAAAATTCTAAAAAATAAATAACGGAAAAGTGGTGCGTGCATATGTATTCACGCCCTTTGCTATGAAGCCCCTAAATAAGATACAATTAGTTAGATTGCACACAGGTTGACTTTATTTAAGTGTCACATGATCTCAGTATATACAGTGGGGAAAAAAAGTATTTAGTCAGCCACCAATTGTGCAAGTTCTCCCACTTAAAAAGATGAGAGAGGCCTGTAATTTTCATCATAGGTACACGTCAACTATGACAGACAAAATGAGATATTTTTTTCCAGAAAATCACATTGTAGGATTTTTATGAATTTATTTGCAAATTATGGTGGAAAATAAGTATTTGGTCAATAACAAAAGTTTCTCAATACTTTGGTATATACCCTTTGTTGGCAATGACACAGGTCAAACGTTTTCTGTAAGTCTTCATAAGGTTTTCACACACTGTTGCTGGTATTTTGGCCCATTCCTCCATGCAGATCTCCTCTAGAGCAGTGATGTTTTGGGGCTGTCGCTGGGCAACACGGACTTTCAACTCCCTCCAAAGATTTTCTATGGGGTTGAGATCTGGAGACTGGCTAGGCCACTCCAGGACCTTGAAATGCTTCTTACGAAGCCACTCCTTCGTTGCCTGGGTGGTGTGTTTGTGATCATTGTCATGCTGAAAGACCCAGCCATGTTTCATCTTCAATGCCCTTGCTGATGGAAGGAGGTTTTCAATCAAAATCTCACGATACATGGCCCCTTTCATTCTTTCCTTTACACGGATCAGTCGTCCTGGTCCCTTTGCAGAAAAACAGCCCCAAAGCATGATGTTTCCACCCCCATGCTTCACAGTAGGTATGGTGTTCTTTGGATGCAACTCAGCATTCTTTGTCCTCCAAACAAAGACGATTTTACATTTTGGTTTCATCTGACCATATGACATTCTCCCAATCCTCTTCTGGATCATCCAAATCCACTCTAGCAAATTTCAGACGGGCCTGGACATGTACTGGCTTAAGCAGGGGGACACGTCTGGCACTGCAGGATTTGAGTCCCTGGCGGTGTAGTGTGTTACTGATGGTAGGCCTTGTTACTTTGGTCCCAGCTCTCTGCAGGTCATTCACTAGGTCCCCCCGTGTGGTTCTGGGATTTTTGCTCACCGTTCTTTTGATCATTTTGACCCCACGGGGTGAGATCTTGCGTGGAGCCCCAGATCGAGGGAGATTATCAGTGGTCTTGTATGTCTTCCATTTCCTAATAATTGCTCCCACAGTTGATTTCTTCAAACCGAGCTGCTTACCTATTGCAGATTCAGTCTTCCCAGCCTGCTGCAGGTCTACAATTTTGTTTCTGGTGTCCTTTGACAGCTCTTTGGTCTTGGCCATAGTGGAGTTTGGAGTGTGACTGTTTGAGGTTGTGGACAGGTGTCTTTTATACTGATAACAAGTTCAAACAGGTGCCATTAATACAGGTAACAAGTGGAGGAAAGGAGCCTCTTAAAGAAGAAGTTACAGGTCTGTGAGAGCCAGAAATCTTGCTTGTTTGTAGGTGACCAAATACTTATTTGCCACCATAATTTGCAAATAAATTCATAAAAAATCCTACAATGTGATTTTCTGGATTTAGTTTTCTCAATTTGTCTGTCATAGTTGACGTGTACCTATGATGAAAATTACAGGCCTCTCTCATCTTTTTAAGTGGGAGAACTTGCACAATTGGTGGCTGACTAAATACTTTTTTTCCCCACTGTATATAGGGCCTCCTGTAGCTCAGTTGGTAGAGCAGGCGCTTGCAACGCCAGGGTTGTGGGTTCGATTCCCACGGGGGGCCAGTATGAAAAATGTATGCACTCACTAACTGTAAGTCGCTCTGGATAAGAGCGTCTGCTAAAATGTAAAAATATATACGGTACTCCCATTTATTTTTTCAGCCGGTACCGGCGGACCTTCAGACGAGTCTTGGGAGGCCCGTGGGCGTCCTAGAGCAAAACAACTGACGTGTTCGTGAGAGTCTCACCTTTCCAGGCCCACGGGCCTCCCAAGACCCATTGGGACGCTACAGACGATTTTGTTAGAAGACCGACTTTTGGGATGCCTCATGGTCTGACAAACACTGCTCTAGCTCTGTCACCTTTCACCGCAGATGCGGAAGTGCGACACTGGCGGATGCGGTGGATTGAGACGCATCCAATGCGAAACAAAACTATATCTCTAGCTTAAACTCATGGATTTTTTATTATTATGCTAATTACATCAAGCTTAGGGGGTTAATAAGGGAATTGGTTGCCGGTGTGCTCGGAGCATAGAGATGTACAGAGGTCTGTATTGCCTAAAAGCCTATATTAACAATGGCAGCGCCATTGAAGACTGATACGTTGCGATCTCTACATATCTCTATTGCCCAGAGGTGCCTGTCGTTAAAGTTAACCAAAAAATGCAAATAAAGGGACAGTTCCCTAAAATGTATAAGAAAAATGAGAGGCTTTTCTACAAATAGGGAATAGGGTAGCATTTAGGTAGTGTGCTAACAGGGAATCATTTGGGACGCATCCATAGTCTCTAAAACGTTAACTCCAGTGACTGCTGAGCAGAGGAGGAGGCGTCTGTCGTTGGGCTTTAGACAGCACTGGGATCAATGATACAGATTTAATCTCCTCAGTCTCCGTGTTCTTCTCGGGCCACATCAGTGTCTCCAGCGGAATCAGACACCCAAGGGGACTCTGCGCTGGTTTCACCAATCCTCTTTCCCCCAACATAACACACCCGGGAATAGCCAACCCTCTTCAGGCGTCTCACAGTGGAAAGGGGGATGCCTTTAGCCACTTTAACCATATCACACAGCTGAGAAGGGGGGGGGGGGGGGGGGGGTGGATCCCCCTGTGCCTCAATCCCTAAAATCCTTTGTCGGTAGCCCTCTACCTGTGAACTCAATTTTGGGGGTACTAATGCAATGTGCTGACAAGGTTCCGTAACACAATATAGTGTGAAATCGTCCCCTAAGGGACTGCACAAAAATAATACAATGAGGTGTGCAGCTGGGGGCTGAGGCAAGGGGTGATTACGGTGGAATGTTGTTTTCAACCCCTGAAATATAAGGACATCACAAAAGAGAATGGTTTATGTCTAGCGCTGGCGTGAATGTGTGTGATTCGGTGGTTTGTCTTATTTAAGTTGAATAGATAACCAGTGTAGGCTTGTGGCCAGCTATACCGGGGAGATGGTGTGTTTCAAATAATCACTTTCATCATGGCATCTGGACTTCCCCAGACAGAGATAGGACTTCCCAAATAATACCCTATTCCCTACGTAGTGCACTATTTTTGACCCTTGTCAATACTAGTGCACAAAATAGGGAATAGGGTGGTATTTGGGATGCATGTCACAAGTTCTTTGTTGTACCTACCTATCACAAACCCTCTTATGTAAAAATGCCCAAAAGCCACAAAGTACTTTCTAAACACCTGTTTATAAGAATGAAATGTCCATAGCTCTCTTGACAAAAATCTAAGTGTTGAAATGTCTCCAGCTCTCTTGACAAAAATCTAAGTGTTGAAATGTCTCCAGCTCTCTTGACCTTAATCTGAGTGTTGAAATGTCTCCAGTCTCTTGACCTTAATCTGAGTGTTGAAATGTCTCCAGCTCTCTTGACCTTAATCTGAGTGTTGAAATGTCTCCAGCTCTCTTGACCTTAATCTGAGTGTTGAAATGTCTCCAGCTCTCTTGACCTTAATATGAGTGTTGAAATGTCTCCAGCTCTCTTGACCTTAATCTGAGTGTTGAAATGTCTCCAGCTCTCTTGACCTTAATTTGAGTGTTGAAATGTCTCCAGCTCTCTTGACCTTAATATGAGTGTTGAAATGTCCCCAGCTCTCTTGACCTTAATATGAGTGTTGAAATGTCTCCAGCTCTCTTGACCTTAATCTGAGTGTTGAAATGTCTCCAGCTCTCTTGACCTTAATCTGAGTGTTGAAATGTCCCCAGCTCTCTTGACCTTAATCTGAGTGTTGAAATGTCTCCAGCTCTCTTGAACTTAATATGAGTGTTGAAATGTCTCCAGCTCTCTTGACCTTAATCTGAGTGTTGAAATGTCTCCAGCTCTCTTGACCTTAATCTGAGTGTTGAAATGTCTCCAGCTCTCTTGACCTTAATCTGAGTGTTGAGATGTCCCTGCTCTCTTGAACTTAATCTGAGTGTTGAAATGTCCCCAGCTCTCTTGACCTTAATCTGAGTGTTGAAATGTCTCCAGCTCTCTTGAACTTAATCTGAGTGTTTAAATGTCCCTGCTCTCTTGACAACAATATGAATGTTGAAATGTCTCCAGCTCTCTTGACCTTAATCTGAGTGTTGAAATGTCTCCAGCTCTCTTGACCTTAATCTGAGTGTTGAAATGTCCCCAGCTCTCTTGACAACAATCTGAGCATTGTTCGATGTAGCACTGACTCAATATTAGTTTTTAAGTCTGAATGTAACAACAAAGACTGTCAAATCCTCTATCATCTTCACCACTTTGTTGCATATTAAAAAGTATTAAGATGAAATACTCAATCCACATTATTAAAATAACAACAACATTGTATTTATCAGTTCAATTCTGTGTTCAAAATGGCACCCTATTCCCTAAATAGTGTACTACTTTTTACCAGGGCCCATAGAGTGCTATAAAGGGAAGCAGTGCACTATAAAGGGAAGCAGTGCACTATAAAGGGAATCAGTGCACTATACAGTATCCTGAGTGGCGCAGTGGTCTAAGGCACTGCATTGCAGTGCTAGCTGTGCCACTAGAGATCCTGGTTCGAATCCAGGCTCTGTCGCAGCCGGCAGCGACCGGGAGACTCATGGGCAGCGCACAATTGGCCTAGCGTTGTCCAGGGTAGGGGAGGGAATGGCCGGCAGGGATGTAGCTCAGTTGATAGAGCATGGCGTTTGCAACGCCAGGGTTGTGGGTTCGTTTCCCACGGGGGACCAGTATGAAAAAAATATAAATTTATAAAAATATGTATTCACTAACTGTAAGTCGCTCTGGATAAGAGCGTCTGCTAAATGACTAAAATGTAAATGTAAAATAAAGGGAATGGGCTAAAATAATATAATTACAAAATACCATAGAGATCAATGTATCAAAACAATCTACAAAATACCATAGAGATCAATGTATCAAAACAAACTACAAAATACCATAGAGATCAATGTATCAAAACAAAATATCAAAATCAAATCAAATTTTATTGGTCACATGCGCCGAATACAACAGGTGCAGACATTACAGTGAAATGCTTACTTACAGCCCTTAACCAACAGTGCATTTATTTTTAACAAAAAAAGTAAAAATAAAACAACAACAAAAAAAGTGTTGAGAAAAAAAAGAGCAGAAGTAAAATAAAATAACAGTAGGGAGGCTATATATACAGGGGGGTACCGTTGCAGAGTCAATGTGCGGGGGCACCGGCTAGTTGAGGTAGTTGAGGTAATATGTACATGTGGGTAGAGTTAAAGTGACTATGCATAAATAATTAACAGAGTAGCAGCAGCGTAAAAAGGATGGGGTGGGGGGGCAGTGCAAATAGTCCGGGTAGCCATGATTAGCTGTTCAGGAGTCTTATGGCTTGGGGGTAGAAGCTGTTGAGAAGTCTTTTGGACCTAGACTTGGCACTCCGGTACCGCTTGCCGTGCGGTAGCAGAGAGAACAGTCTATGACTAGGGTGGCTGGAGTCTTTGACAATTTTGAGGTTCTTCCTCTGACACCGCCTGGTATAGAGGTCCTGGATGGCAGGAAGCTTGGCCCCAGTGATGTACTGGGCCGTACGGCCATAGAGATCAATGTATCAAAACAAACTACAAAATACCATAGAGATCAATGTATCAAAATAAACTACAAAATACCATAGAGATCAATGTATCAAAACAAACTACAAAATACCATAGAGATCAATGTATCAAAACAAACTACAAAATACCATAGAGATCAATGTATCAAAACAAACTACAAAATACCATAGAGATCAATGTATCAAAATAAACTACTAAATACTTGTGTGGTGAAATGTATTGAATTAAAATACATTTGCAAGTTAGAATGGGCAAAACAAGTGACCTAAGCGACTTGGATCGTGGTATGATCGTCGGTGCCAGGCGCGCCGGATCCAGTATCTCAGAAACGCTTGGCCTCCTGGGCTTTTCACACACGACAGTGTCTAGGCTTTACAGAGAATGGTGCAACAAACTAAAGACATCCATTCAGCGGCAGTCCTGGGGGAGAAAACAGCTCATTGATGAGAGAGGTGGAAGGAGAATGGCAAGAATCATGCAAGCTAACAGGCGGGCCACAAACAGACAAATAACGGCGCAGTACAACAGTGGTGTGCAGAACGGCATCTAGGAACACACGACTCGTTGGTCCTTGTCACGGATGGGCTGTCGCAGCAGATGACCACACCGGGTTCCACTCCTGTCAGCTAAAAACAAGAAGAAGCGGCTCCAGTGGGCACGCCATCACCAACACCGGACAACTGAGGAGTGGAAAAACATCGCCTGGAACATGACAGCGAGTTCAGTTTACTTGAGTGACCTACGCAGTCCCCAGACCTCAACCCTATAGAGAATATTTGGGATGAGATGGAACGGGCTGTTCGCAGCATGAATGTACCGCCGTCCAATCTGCAGCAACTGCGTGTGGCCAGTTGATGGGTGTACATAATAAACTGGCCGGTGTGTATATATTTAGTTAATTTAGCAAGACACTCTTATCACACCGTCGTGCCATCATACCTCTGATACCAACGCAGGGTGAAAGGGGGACACAAAATTATGTACTGCTATAAAAACACACACACACACCACACACACACACACACCACACACACACACACACCACACACACACACACACCACACACACACCACACACCACACACCACACACCACACACCACACACCACACACCACACACACCACACACCACACACCACACACCACACACACCACACACACACACACACATTAGTCCTTGATCAGAACAACAGGGAATCTATCTCAATCAGCCACCATTCTAAACAGCCCAGTTCTGATAACCCTGAGGGGCTTGCCTGTCATGGAGAGAGAATGAGAAAGGGGCGTCATTCCACTAGGGTTGTGTCCCAAATATCACCCTATTCCCTACATAGCGCACTACTTTTGACCAGAGTTCTATTGACTCAAGACATTTCAGTTTTCCATGTTTTATTAATTTGTAAAATAAAGTACAATTAAAATAAATAAAAAATCCATTATGGGGTATTGTGTGTAGGCCAGTGACACAAAATCTAAATGTAATCCATTTTAAATTCAGGCTGTGACACGACAAAATTTGGAAAAGGTTGTTCAGCAGTTTGTCAACTTCAACAACAGAGAGCAGGAAGGACCAGTAAAACACTCTATTAAATCCGTGAAATATCGTATATACTCTCAGGTTGTGTCCCAAAGGGCACACTACTCCCTGTAAAGTGCGCTACTTTTTCTATGGAGAAACGGATGTATGGAGAAACGGAGGTTACTGATTGAAATCTCACCAGTGGATAGATATGCAGCACGGAAGCAGTACTAGACAATCGGTTTGATTGATGGCTTTTTTTTTTTTTTTTATATAAAAGCAGATGGAAACAGTGGTTCAAAGAAGTGGTTCATGATAAACAAATACAATTGTGATCCAATCAGCTTCATAGCGTTATTTGATTTCTAAAAATCTGTTCAAGATGTACGAAGCTCTTCATTGCTTTACAATTTATAATAAATGAATTCATTTTGTTCATTCTCTGCATTATAAAAGGTCTCAATATGGACTGCAATAAGCACGCCCTAAAACGAGCCCATTCAGACCTGGCTGGGAGGACTGCTAAATAGTTACAGTGCAATGTCAACCGAACCATTAATGGTTATAGAAAACTAATAATCTACAGTAAACCATATATTGTTACAAGTGCACTTTTCTGTCCTTTATTCTGTCTTATCCAAACAGACAATTTTTGTTATACTTTAGGGAGTGCTGAAGAGGACGTTTTTCTCTTTTTTTTTTACACCATATTTTCCTGTATATGCCTTCCTTTTTCCTTTAGAAGTATCTGACTGGGTTGCGAAGATTCATCGTTTGCTACATGCTCCTTTAATTAAAAGCCGAACGGAAGGCAGTGTTTTAAAGAGGCAGCGCCGTTAAATGTGTTTTTCCTGTTTAAAAAAAAAAGAAGAAGATATTTCCACACTGAGGTCAGCCCTTAAGAGCAGCTTTAAAAAAAAAAAAGAAGAGAAACAAAGGAATTTCAGCCATGTTCGGATGTAATTTTGTCCCGCTGCATAACGGCTATCTGATTTATAATAAACCAATTAACGTTCATTGTTTTATTTACATATTTCATCCTAGTTTTGGTCCCGTCCCAAAAAGCAAGAGAGATTGTGCAATATGGCTGCCTGGGCACTGTGTTCCATCCAAACAATACCCTTTGTCGGATTTGTCAGAGAGGTTCAGTCGAACCTCCCGTGCGGCACGCTTTGCATTCGACGACATTGCAAATCAGGCTAGGAACACATGTTCCCAGCAAGCTCCATCAAGCGTTAGCTGATCTGGTTCCCCCCTAACCCTCCTAGGTTGATGCTTCAGATCTGAGCATAGTTAACTATAGTTATCCAGGTCTGCTGGACAGACAGGAGAACATGGACTGGCTGAGAAGCAGCTGAACTGGTTCCCCCCTAACCCTCCTAGGTTGATGCTCCAGATCTGAGCATAGTTAACTATAGTTATCCAGGTCTGCTGGACAGTTAAGAGTTGGCTATAGAGCCCAAACAGATGGAAGACCAAGCTAACATTTGGTTGATTGTCAGAACAGAAAGAGTGAAACATACTTGAGGTCTAGTGTAGAAAGTCCTTGTTACAGGTGAGATAGAAAGGAGGATATGAATGGTTTGCTTGTGTGGCACCTGAATGCAAGGGCAAGCGGTTGTGTATGATGTTATGGTTATGATAGTGATGGAACTTGCACTTTGTTTTCAGGTTTGACTGAAACCATGTATTCCCCCTAACCTTATTCTTTCAATAAAGTTGTTGTTATATTCATATTATATTACTTGTGTATGTCTTTCCTTATCATATGTAAGACTCAAAGCTTTCCGTCATTTGTTTTGGTGCAGATATGTGTTAAACAAACCAAAATATATTTTAGATTCTTCAAAGTAGCAACCCTTTGCCTTGATGACAGCTTTGCATTCTCTCAACCAGCTTCATGAGGTAGTCACCTGGAATGCTTTTCCAACAGTCTTGAAGGAGTTCCCACATATGCTGAGCACTTGTTGGCGGCTTTCCCTTCACTCTGTGGTCCGACTCATCCCAAACCATCTCAATTGGGTTGAGGTCGGGTGATTGTGGAGGACAGGTCATCTGATGCAGCACTCCATCACTCTCCTTATTGGTCAAATAACCCTTACACAGCCTGGAGGTGTGTTTTTGGTCATTATCCTGTTGAAAAACAAATGATAGTCCTACTAAGCGCAAACCAGATGGGATGGCGTATCGCTGCAGAATGCTGTGGTAGCCATGCTGGTTAAGTGTACCTTGAATTCTAAATAAATCACAGACAGTGTCACCAGCAAAGCACCCCCACACCATCACACCTCCTCCTCCATGCTTCATGGTGGGAACCACACATGCGGAGATAATCCGTTCACCTACTCTGCGTCTCACAAAGACATGGTGGTTGGAACCAAAATCTCAAATTTAGACTCATCAGACCAAAGGACAGATTTCCACCGGTCTAATGTCCATTGGACCGGTGGAGGCAAGTCTCTTCGTCTTATTGGTATCCATTAGTAGTTGTTTTTTGGAGCAATTCGACCATGAAGTCCTGAGTCATACAGTCTCCTCTGAACAGTTGATGTTGAGATGTGTCTGTTACTTGAACTCTGTGTGGTACAATCTGAGGTGCAGTTAGTTGCCGATTTCTGAGGCTGGTAACTCTAATGAACTTATCCTCTGCAGCAGAAGTAACTCTGGGTCTTCCTTTCCTGTGGCGGTCCTCATGAGAGCCAATTTCATCATGCTGCTTGATGGTTTTTGCGACTGCACTTGAAATTTTCCGGATTGACTGACCTTCATGTCTTAAAGTAATGATGGACTGTCATTTCTCTTTGCTTATTTGAGCTGTTATTGCCATAACATGGACTTTAGTATTTTACCAAATAAGGCTATCTTCTGTATACCACCTCTACCTTGTCATAACACAACTGACTGGCTCAAATGCATTAACTTTTAACGTTTAACAAGGCACACCTGTTAATTGAAATGCATTCCAGGTGACTACTTAATGAAGCTGGTTGAGAGAATGCCAAGAGTGTGCAAAGCTGTCATCAAGGCAAAGGGTGGCTATTTTAAGAATCTCAAATATAAAATATATTTTGATTTCTTTAACACTTTTTTGGTTATTACATGATTCCATATGTGTTATTTCATAGTTTTGATGTCTTCACTATTATTCTGCAACGTAGAAAATAGTAAAAATAAAGACAAATCCTGGAATGAGTAGTTGTGTCCAAACTTTTGACTGGTACTGTAGTACTCTACGCCTCCCATAGTCTGTTCTGGATGTGGGGACTGTGAAGAGACCTCTGGTGGCATGTCTTGTGGGTTATGCATGTCTGAGCTGTGTGCTAGTAGTTTAAACAGCTCGCTAGTAGTTTAAACAGCTCACAAGTAGTGATGAAGTCAATCTTTCCTCTACTTTGAGCCAGGAGAGATTGACATGCATACCCCACAAGACATGCCACCAGAGGTCTCTTCAATGTTATCTCTCCGTGTACATTTAAGGGCCAGCCATGCTGCCCTGTTCTGAGCCAATTGTAACTTTTAAAGTCCCTCTTTGTGAAACCGGACCATACGACTGAACAGTAGTCCAGGTGTGACAAAACTAGGGTCTGTAGGACCTGTCTTGTTGATGGCGTTATTAAGAAGGCAGAGCAGCGCTTTAATGTGGACATACCTCTCCCCATTTGAGTTACTGTTGCATCAATATGTTTTGACCATGACAGTTTACAATCCAGGATTACTCCAAGCAGTTTAGTCTCCTCAACTTGCTCAATTTCCACATTATTCATTACAAGATTTAGTTGAGGTTTAGGATTTAGTGAATGATTTGTCCCAAAACACACATTCACACTCATGTGTGACGCTGCAGTGTGTTGACTTCAACAGTGCTGAGAGAAGTACCCCATTTAGCTCAGTTTGAAGTCAATATAGAAACTATGGTGTTCGGAACCGCAGGAATCCCAGTGGCAATTCAGAGAGTTTGGATAAGGAAAACACATCAAGTCAATGTTTTGGGACATTGTTAGTGACTATAAAGATGTGAGCATGCTATCTAGTTCAATCCAGGACACTTGATCATTATTGTGTGTATCTCTGAACAATATGCATTGTGTCACAGTACATCCATAACAATACCTATCTATCTGAACAATATGCAGTACATCCATAACTATACCTTTGTTCAATTAGTGTTTCCTCCCTAGAAGGTGATGCTTCCTCTTCATTATTGCAACACCGGCACGTATGGTATCCTGTGTTTTTCCCTTAAAGATAAACACACATCTGCATCAAAACTTCTCCATTAGAGAGGGTTGGCTAATTAGGAAACCTGTTCCTTTAGCAGTGTTGATTATCAGAACCAAAGGAAACGCAACGAGAAGGGAAACACTCGTCCATGTATAGTTGAGGGTGCTAGGGTAGCATTCACCAGGCACCAAAGTAAAGCCCTTTTTACATCAAAGTAATAACCACATTGGTTATAGAGGGTGCAACAGTTCAACACCTCAGGAGCAAATGTCAGTTGGCTTTTCATAGCTGAGCATTCATAGGTTGAGAGAGAAAGTCAAAACAGCAGGAAAGGGACTACCTACATTTGTGCAACAGGAAACTCTCCTTTTTGTTTCCCGTTGGATAACTTTTTGTTGTTGTTGTTGTTGCATGCCCTAATGAACACATCCCAGGCAACTCTGACTCCAAACATCCAAACCAAAGGGCAGGTGAATGAATGATGCTTTATCAGAAGATAGACAGATGCTGGCTCTATAATGTAAAGGCATCCCAAGGTCTAGATAAGCCCCTGCAGCCTGCTCTCTGCCTTGTCTCTGCTTGTCACAAACCTTTTCAATATTTCCATATCCCAGGTTTCCTGTAGCCTGCAACCTGTGGAAAATTGTGAGGTTGCATCAGAGATAATCCGAACAAGTTTATGCTTTAACGGCTTTGGCCTTGTCCCTTTTCACTGATCTAGGCCTTTCAACAGCCATGTCACTCTTTGCCCCCTACTAGCTACGCTATGTGATGTCTACTGACCACTGAAGGTCAGGCATTTGGTATAACTTCTCATCCAAAAGCCTGCACCCTTTGCAGGGCAGTTTCCTCACTCACAGACCTTGGGCATTGGGGTCCCCTAAGAACCCTGACTGTTGGAACGTGTTCTAACCCAGAGAACAGAGAGAACCCTGACTGTTGGAACGTGTTCTAACCCAGAGAACAGAGAGAACCCTGACTGTTGGAACGTGTTCTAACCCAGAGAACAGAGAGAACCCTGACTGTTGGAACGTGTTCTAACCCAGAGAACAGAGAGAACCTGACTGTTGGAACGTGTTCTAACCCAGAGACAGAGAGAACCCTGACTGTTGGAACGTGTTCTAACCCAGAGAACAGAGAGAACCCTGACTGTTGGAACGTGTTCTAACCCAGAGAACAGAGAGAACCCTGACTGTTGGAACGTGTTCTAACCCAGAACCCTGACTGTTGGAACGTGTTCTAACCCAGAGAACAGAGAGAACCCTTGACAGTCGACAGACATTACAACTGTAGATATCAGGTTGACAGACCTTACTACTGTAGATATCAGGTTGACAGACCCTACAACTGTTTATATCAGGTTGACAGACCTTACTACTGTAGATATCAGGTTGACAGACCTTACTACTGTAGATATCAGGTTGAAAGACCTTACAACTGTATATATCAAGTTGACAGACATTACTACTGTAGATATCAGGTTGACAGACCTTACTACTGTAGATATCAGGTTGACAGACCTTACAACTGTATATATCAAGTTAACAGACATTACTACTGTAGATATCAGGTTGACAGACCTTACTACTGTAGATATCAGGTTGAAAGACCTTACAACTGTTTATATCAGGTTGACAGACCTTACTACTGTAGATATCAGGTTGAAAGACCTTACAACTGTTTATATCAGGTTGACAGACCTTACTACTGTAGATATCAGGTTGACAGACCTTACTACTGTAGATATCAGGTTGACAGACCTTACTACTGTAGATATCAGGTTGACAGACCTTACTATTGTAGATATCAGGTTGACAGAACTTACTACTGTAGAAATCGTGTACGTGGCTGTTTTTATCGATTTAAACTAAAACTATAAGGCTGCCACAGACAGTATATCTGGTTTTCAGCTCGCCGATGTTCTTTCAATTGTGTGCATCATACTGCCATTCATGTCAGTGGTACTACACAACCTAATTTCTTAAGAGCCCCTGATGAATGTTAATTGGCTGAGAGAGGCTTGTTTTATGTCAACAGCTATAGGTGGGGTACCACGTGAGGTAGAGTGAACTGCAAGGTACCGTTTTACTCGTCTGGTCCGAGAGAATCCCAAAACATGTATGTCATCTCTGTAGAACTTGACATCACCCCCCCCCCCCCCCCCCAGACCTCTTAAAAAGGTCAAATAAATGAACATGTTCAGTAAATATGCGTGGGTTTGTCTGATATGAACACAAGTTGTACCAAAACGAAGCGCCTGGGCCTTGTGAGTTGTGAGGTGTATTCGTCCGACAGAGGAGGCCAACGCTACAGTGAAATTAATGGAACTAAATGTATGTTCTTTTTTTATTAATCCCTTCATAATACATTTTAACAGTAAAAGACAAATAATCCTTCATGTCATGTCATGTACGCTCTTTTTGAAAAAATATTTGTAAAGGATTCAAAGGGTGAAAGCCTTATTAATTTACGTGAATAAGTTGTATCATTTTTTTATTTTATTTTATGATGTATTTGAGCCTGTGCTGACCCAATTCAGTAAGTCTCACACAAATACGGATCATCCACTGTATTCTACAGCTTTCTGTGGGTTTAAGGGTTTATACTGGTTTCTATTCTTCATGGCCCCCCACTTTCTGTAGGCATTTTACTGCTCAAAGGCTGTCAGCTCAAGGCTTACCCTGCAGTAGAAGGATGTCTATCAATTACATTTTTCAATTTCAATTTCAATTTCAATTTAAGGGCTTTATTGGCATGGGAAACGTGTGTTAACATTGCCAAAGCAAGTGAAGTACATAGTAAACGAAAGTGAAATAAACAATAAAATAAAATTAACAGTAAACATTACACTCAGAAGTTCCAAAATAATATTATGTCTATGTACAGTGTTGTAACAATGTGCAAAGTACAAATGTGAAAATACATAAACATAAATATGGATTGTATTTACAATGGTGTTTGTTCTTCACTGGTTGCCCTTTTCTTGTGGCAACAGGTCACAAATATTGCTGCTGTGATGGCACACTGTGGTTTTTCACCCAGTAGATATGGGAGTTTATCAAAATTGGGTTTGTTTTCGAATTCTTTGCCGGTCTGTGTAATCTGAGGGAAATATGTGTCTCTAATATGGTCATACATTTGGCAGGAGGTTAGGAAGTGCAGCTCAGTTTCCACCTCATTTTGTGGGCAGTGTGCACGTAGCCTGTCTTCTCTTGAGAGCCAGGCCGCCGTAGGCAGTAAGGCTATGCTCACTGAGTCTGTACATAGCCAAAGGTTTCTTTAATTTTTGGATCAGTCACAGTGGTCAGGTATTCTGCCACTGAGTACTTTTTGAAATAAATACAATTCAAAACTTGTTTGGTTGGCTTTGTTGTGTGTCTGTTTTTTGTTAATTCCTTCCAATGAGTCAAGTCATTGTCTTTTTGTTTTCTCATGATTTGGTTGGGTCAAATTGTGTTGCTGTCCTGGGGCTTTGTGGGGTCTGTTTGTGTTTGTGAACAGAGCCCCAGGACCAGCTTGCTTAGGGGATTCTTCTCTAGGTTCATCTTTCTGTAGGTGATGGCTTTGTTATGTAAGGTTTGGAAATCGCTTCCTTTTAGGTTGTTGTAGAATTTAACGGCTCATTTCTGGATTTTGATAATTAGCGGTTAATCGGCCATATTCTGCTCTGCATGCATTATTTGGTGTTTTACGTTGTACACTGAGGATATTTTGCAGAATTCTGCATGCAGTCTCAATTTGGTGTTTGTCCCATTTTGTAAACTCTTGGTTGGTGAGCAGACCCCAGACATCACAACCATAAAGGTAAATGGGTTCTATAACTGATTCAAGTATTTTTAGCTAGATCCTAATTGGTATGTCGAATTTTATGTTCCTTTTGATGGCATAGAAGGCCCTTCTTGTCTTGTCTCTCAGATCGTTCACAGCCTCTAGCGCTGATGTATACAGTGCCTCGCAAAAGTATTCATCCCAATTGGCGTTTTTCCTATTTTGTTGCATTACAACCTGTAATTTAAATGAAATTTTATTTGGATTTCATCTAATGGACATACACAAAATAGTCCAAATTGGTTAAGTGAAATGAAAAAATAACTTGTTTCAAAAAAATCTAAAAAAGTTATAATGGGAAAGTGGTGCGTGCATATGTATTCACCCCCTTTTCTATGAAGCCCCTAAATAAGATCTGGTGCAACCAAAAAATATCAAACTTTAAACATCCCACGGAGCACCAATGAATCCATTATTAAAAAATTGAAAGAATATGGCACCACAACAAACCTGCCAAGAGAAGGCCGCACACCAAAACTCACAGACCAGGCAAGGAGGGCATTAATCAGAGTGACAACAAAGAGACCAAAGATATCCCTGAAGGAGCTGCAAAGCTCCACAGCGGAGATTGGAGTATCTGTCCATAGGACCACTTTAAGCCATACACTCCACAGAGCAGGGCTTTACGGAAGAGTGGCCAGAAAAAAGCCATTACTTAAAGAAAGAAAATAAGCAAGCACGTTTGGTGTTCGCCAAATGGAATGTCGGAGACTCCCCAAACATATGGAAGAAGTTACTCTGGTCAGATGAGACTAAAATTGAGCTTTTTGGCCATGAAGGACAACGCTATGTCTGGCGCAAACCCAACACCTCTCATCACCCCATGAACACCATCCCCACAGTGAAGCATGGTGGTGGCAGCATCATGCTGTGGGGATGTTTATCATCGGCAGGGCCTGGGAAACTGGTCAGAATTGAAGAAATGACGGATGCCGCTAAATACAAGGAAATTCTTGAGGGAAACCTGTTTCAGTCTTCCAGAGATTTGAGACTGGGACGGAGGTTCAGCTTCCAGCAGGTCTTATTTCTTGTTTGTTTCACAAATAAAATTATTTTGCATCTTCAAAGTGGTATGCATGTTGTGTAAATCAAATGATACAAACCCCCCCAAAATCAATTTTAATTCCAGGTTGTAATGCAACAAAATAGGAAAAATGCCAAGGGGGGTGAATAATTTTGCAAGCCACTGTAGGTCGAGGTATGTATAATTTTTTGTGTGCTCTATGTCAACGGTGTCTAGATGGAATTTGTATATGTGGTCCTGGCAACTGGACCTTTTTTGGAACACCAATATTTTGTTAATAATAATAATAATATGCCATTTAGCAGACGCTTTTATCCAAAGCGACTTACAGTCATGCGTGCATACATTCTTGTGTATGGGTGGTCCCGGGGATCGAACCCACTACCTTGGCGTTACAAGCGCCGTGCTCTACCAGCTGAGCTACAGAGGACCAGGTCTGACATAATCTGTGCAGAAGATCTAGGTGCTACTGTAGGCCCTCATTGGTTGGGGACAGAAGCACCAGATCATCTGCAAACATTAGACTTTTGACTTCAGATTCTAGTGAGTGAGGCCAGGTGCTGCAGACTGTTCTAGTGCCCTCACCAATTCATTGATATACAGTGGGGGAAAAAAGTATTTAGTCAGCCACCAATTGTGCAAGTTCTCCCACTTAAAAAGATGAGAGAGGCCTGTACTTTTCATCATAGGTACACGTCAACTATGACAGACAAATTGAGAATTTTCTTTCCAGAAAATCACATTGTAGGACTTTTTATGAATTTATTTGCAAATTATGGTGGAAAATAAGTATTTGGTCACCTACAAACATGCAAGATTTCTGGCTCTCACAGACCTGTAACTTCTTCTTTAAGAGGCACCTCTGTCCTCCACTCGTTATCTGTATTAATGGCACCTGTTTGAATTTGTTATCAGTATAAAAGACACCTGTCCACAACCTCAAACAGTCACACTCCAAACTCCACTATGGCCAAGACCAAAGAGCTGTCAAAGGACACCAGAAACAAAATTGTAGACCTGCACCAGGCTGTGAAGACTGAATCTGCAATAGGTAAGCAGCTTGGTTTGAAGAAATCAACTGTGGGAGCAATTATTAGGAAATGGAAGACATACAAGACCACTGATAATCTCACTCGATCTGGGGCTCCACGCAAGATCTCACCCCGTGGGGTCAAAATGATCACAAGAACGGTGAGCAAAAATCCCAGAACCACACGGGGGGACCTAGTGAATGACCTGCAGAGAGCTGGAACCAAAGTAACAAAGCCTACCATCAGTAACACACTACGCCGCCAGGGACTCAAATCCTGCAGTGCCAGACGTGTCCCCCTGCTTAAGCCAGTACATGTCCAGGCCCGTCTGAAGTTTGCTAGAGTGCATTTGGATGATCCAGAAGAGGATTGGGAGAATGTCATATGGTCAGATAAAACCAAAATAGAACTTTTTGGTAAAAACTCAACTCGTCTTGTTTGGAGGACAAAAAATGCTGAGTTGCATCCAAAGAACACCAAACCTACTGTGAAGCATGGGGGTGGAAACATCATGCTTTGGGGCTGTTTTTCTGCAAAGGGACCAGGACGACTGATCCGTGTAATGGAAAGAATGAATGGGGCCATGTATCGTGAGATTTTGAGTGAAAACCTCCTTCCATCAGCAAGGGAATTGAAGATGAAACGTGGCTTGGTCTTTCAGCACGACAATGATCCCAAACACACCGCCCGGGCAACGAAGGAGTGGCTTTGTAAGAAGCATTTCAAGGTCCTGGAGTGGCCTAGCCAGTCTCCAGGTCTCAACCCCATAGAAAATCTTTGGAGGGAGTTGAAAGTCTGTGTTGCCCAGCGACAGCCCCAAAACATCACTGCTCTGGAGGAGATCTGCATGGAGGAATGGGCCAAAATACCAGCAACAGTGTGTGAAAACCTTGTGAAGACTTACAGAAAACGTTTGACCAGTGTCATTGCCAACCAAGGGTATATAACAAAGTATTGAGAAACTTTTGTTATTGACCAAATACTTATTTTCCACCATACATTTTTTCTCATTTTGTCTGTCATAGTTGACGTGTACCTATGATGTAAATTACATGCCTCTCTCATCTTTTTAAGTGTGAGAACTTGCACAATTGGTGGCTGACTAAATACTTTTTTTCCCCACTGTATATGTTGAAGAGGGTGGGGCTTAAGCTGCATTCCTGTCTCACCCCACATCCCTGTGGAAAGAAATGTGTTTTTTTGCCAGTTTCTACCGCACACTTGTTGTTTGTGTACATGGATTTTATAATGTTGTATGTTTGTCCCCCAACACCACTTTCCATCAATTTGTATAGCAGACCCTCATGCCAAATTGAGTGAAAAGCTTTTTTGAAATTAACAAAGCATGAGAAGACTTTTCCTTTGTTTTGGTTTGTTTGTTTGTCAATTAGGGTGTGCAGAGTAAATACGTGGTCTGTTGTACGGTAATTTGGCAAAAAGCCAATTTTGACATTTGCTCAGTACATTGTTTCCACTAAGGAAATGTACAAGTCTGCTGTTTATGATAATGCAGAGGATTTCCCAAGGTTGCTGTTGACGCATATCCCACAGGAGTTATTGGGGTCAAATTTGTCTCCACTTTTGTGGATTGTAGTGATCTGTCATTTGGTTCCAAATATTGGGGAAGATGCCAGAGCTAAGGATGATGTTAAAGAGTTTAAGTGTAGCCAATTGGAATTAGTTTTCTGTATATTTTATCATTTCATTGAGGATACCATCAACACCAAAGGCCTTTTTGTATTGGAGGGTTTGTATTTTGTCCTGTAGTTCATTCAATGTAATTGGAGAATCCAGTGGGTTCTGGTAGTCTTTAATAGTTGATTTGAATATTTGTATTTGATCATGTATATGTTTTTGCTGTTTGTTCTTTGTTATAGGGCCAAAAAGATTGGAGAAGTGGTTTACCCATACATCTCCGTTTTGGATAGATAGCTCTTCGTGTTGTTGTTTGTTTAGTGTTTTCCAATTTTCCCAGAAGTGGTTAGAGTCTATGGATTCTTCAATTACATTGAGCTGATTTCTGGTTCTTTTTCCGTAGTGTATTTCTGTATTGTTTTAGTGATTCACCATAGTGATGGCGTAGGCTCAGGTTTTCTGGGTCTCTATGTTTTTGGTTGGATAGGTTTCTCAATTTCTTTCTTAGGTTTTTGCATTCTTCATCAAACCATTTGTCATTATTGTTAATTTTCTTAGGTTTTCTGTTTGACATTTTTAGATGTGATAGGGAAGCTGAAAGGTCAAATATACTATTTAGATTTTCTAATGCCAAGTTTACACCTTCACTATTACAGCGAAATAATGTGGTAAGTAATAAGTGAGAACAGCGCCGGAGAAGATGGCTGCCGTTTTACAGCCCTCTAACCAATTGTACTATTATGTGTGTTTTTCCGCGTTATTTGTAATTTATTTTGTACATAATGTTTCTGCCATCGTCTCTTATAACCAAAAAGAGCTTCTGGATATCAGGACAGCGATTACTCACCTCGTATTGGACGAAGATTTTTTCTTCAACGAGGCGGCCGCAAAGGATATCATACAGACACCCGACAAGGCCCAAATGCCCGTCATTCGCGTGAGGAAGAGACGGAGATATCGTGGACATAGATCGGGGTGCCTTGTAAGGATCCGATGGCGAGCGAGTAAACTGCCTCTTCCATCAATCCTATTAGCCAACGTTCAATCATTTGAAAATAAATTGGATGATTTAAGACTACGGTTATCCTACCAACGGGACATTAAAAACTGTAATATCTTATGTTTCACCGAGTCGTGGCTGAACGACGACATTGATAACATACAGCTAGCGGGATATACGCTACATTGGCAGGATAGAACGGCTGACTCCGGTAAGACAAGGGGTGGCGGTCTGTGTATATTTGTAAACAACAGCTGGTGCAAAAAATCAAATACTAAGGAAGTCTCAAGGTTTTGCTCGCCTGAGGTAGAGTATCTTATGATAAGCTGTAGACCACACTATTTACCAAGAGAGTTTTCATCTATATTTTTCATAGCTGTCTATTTACCACCACAAACCAATGCTGGCATTAAGATTGCACTCAGCGAGCTGTATAAGGCCATAAGTAAACAGGAAAACGCTCATCCAGAGGCAGTGCTTTACCTGATTTCTACCAGCATGTTAAATGTGCAACCAGAGGGAAAAAAACTCTAGACCACCTTTACTCCACACACAGAGATGCATACAAAGCTCTCCCTCGCCCTCCATTTGGCAAATCTGACCATAACTCCATACCCCTGATTCCTGCTTACAAGCAAAAACTAAAGCAGGAAGCACCAGTGACTCGGTCAATAAAGAAGTGATCAGATGACGCAGATGCTAAGCAACAGGACTGTTTTGCTATCACAGACTGGAATATGTTCCGGGATTCTTCCGATGGCATTGAGGAGTACACCACATCAGTCACTGGCTTCATCAATAAGTGCATCGATGACGTTGTCCCCACAGTGACCGTACACACATACCCCAACCAGAAGCCATGGAATACAGGCAACATCCACACTGAGCTAAAGGCTAGAGTTGCCGCTTTCACGGAGCGGGACTCTAACCCGGACGCTTATAAGAAATCCCGCTATGCCCTCCGACGAACCATCAAACAGGCAAAGCGTGAATACAGGACTAAGATTGAATCATACTACACCGGCTCCGACGCTCGTCGGATATGGCAGGGCTTGCAAACTATTACAGACTACAAAGGGAAGCACAGCCGCTAGCTGCCCAGTGACACAAGCCTACCAGACGAGCTATATCACTTCTATGCTCGCTTCGAGGCAAGCAACACTGAAGCATGCATGAGAGCATCAGCTGTTCTGGACGACTGTGTGATCACGCTCTCCATAGCCGATGTGAGTAAGACCTTTAAACAGATCAACATTCACAAGGCCGCAGTGCCAGACGGATTACCAGGACGTGTACTCCGAGCATGTGCTGACCAACTGGCAAGTGTCATCAATGACATTTTCAACCTGTCGCTGGATGAGTCTGTAATATCAACATGTTTCAAGCAGACCACCGTAGTCCCCGTGCCCAAGGACACTAAGATAACCTGCATAAATGACTACCAACCCGTAGCACTGACGTCTGTAGCCATAAAGTGCTTTGAAAGGCTGGTCATGGCTCATATCAACACCATTATCACAGAAACGCTAGACTCACTCCAATTTGCATACCGCCAGATCCACTGATGATGCAATCTCTATTGCACTCCACACTGCCCTTTCCCACCTGGACAAGAGGAACACCTACGTGATAATGCTATTCATTGACTACAGCTCAGCATTCAACACCATAGTGCCCTCAAAGCTCATCACTAAGCTAAGGATCCTGGGACTAAATACCTCCCTCTGTAACTGGATCCTGGTCTTCCTGACGGGCCGCCCCCAGGTGGTAAGGGTAGGTAACAACACATCTGCCACTCTGATCCTCAACACGGGGGTCCCTCAGGGATGCATGCTCAGTCCCCTCCTGTGCTCCCTGTTCACCCATGACTGCATGGCCAGGCACGACTCCAACACCATCATCAAGTTTGCCGACGACACAACAGTGGTAGGCCTGATCACCGACAACAACGAGACAGCCTATAGGGAGGAGGTCAGAGACCTGGCCGTGTGGTGCCAGGATAACAACCTCTCCCTCAACATGACCAAGACAAAGGAGATGATTGTGGACTACAGGAAAAAAAAGCATTCTCATCGACGGGGCTGTAGTGGAACAGGTTGAGAGCTTCAAGTTCCTTGATGTCCACATCAACAACGAACTATCATGGTCCAAACACAGTCGTGAAGAGGGCACAAAGCCTATTCCCCCTCAGGAGACTAAAAATATTTGGCATGGGTCCTCAGATCCTCAAAAAGTTCTACAGCTGCACAATCAAGAACATCTTGACTGGTTACATCACCGCCTGGCATGGCAACTGCTTGACCTCCGACTGCAAGGCACTACAGAGGGTAGTGCTTACGGCCCAGTACATCACTGGGGCCAAGCTTTCTGCCTCAGGACCTCTATACCAGGCGGTGTCAGAGGAAGGCCCTCAAAATTGTCAAAGACTCCAGCCACCCTAGTCATAGACTGTTCTCTCTGCTACCGCACGGCAAGCGTAACCGGAGCGCCAAGTCTAGGTCCAAAAGGCTTCTCTACAGCTTCTACCCCCAAGCCATAAGACTCCTGAACAGCTAATCATGGCTACCCAGACTATTTGCACCCCCACCCCATCTTTTTACGCTGCTACTACTCTGTTAATTATTTATGCATAGTCACTTTAACTCTACTCACATGTACATATTACCTCAACTACCTCAACTAGCCGGTGCCCCTGCACATTGACTCTGCACCGGTACCCCCCTGTATATATATCCAGGCTCTGTCGTAGCCGGCCGCGACCGGGAGACCCATGGGGCGGCGCACATTTGGCTCAGCGTCGTCCAGGGTAGGGGAGGGAATGACCGGCAGGGATGTAGCTCAATTGGTAGAGCATGGCGTTTGCAATGCCAGGGTTCGATTCCCATGGGGGGCCAGTATAAAAAAATTATGTATGTACTCACTAACTGTAAGTCGCTCTGGATAAGAGCGTCTGCTAAATGACTAAAATGTAAATGTAAATATATAGCCTCCCTACTGTTATTATATTTTACTTCTGCTCTTTTTTCTCAACACTTCTTTGTTGTTGTTGTTTTATTTTACTTTTTTATTTAAAAATAAATGCATTGTTGGTTAAGGGCTGTAAGTAAGCATCTACACCTGTTGTATTCGGAGCATGTGGCAAATCAAATTTGATTTGATTCGAGCAGCGGGAGGGGGCTTCAAAGGCCTCTGCTTTGGCCTCTGCAAGCTTCCTGCCTCAGGACCAGGCTGTGGAACTCTCCTGCCATTGTTGGGCTCAAGTGCTTTGACACCTCTCACTTCACACCTCAGTCTAGCATCTAGCAAGCTTGGTAGCCTTAACTTAGCATTCAGTTATTATAAAGTAAAACATATCATTGTAATGGATTTTTCTTCTAGGTTGTAAAAGTAGCTTCCAGACTAAACAGTACTCACTCAGTTCCAGGTTGGATGGTGTTTTCAGGTTTCTGTTGTTTGTTTGGCAGAGCATTTGCTGTATTGCTTGGAAATAACAAACTTTGGTAGTAGGAATCCTTCCAGGAAATGTTGTCCAAAATCAGGTTGTAGGTTTGGAGTTTTGATTTGGAGTGAAAGTCATGTTGAGGAGGGTAGCATCCTGTATAGGTCCCTGCCGAAAAATCCAAGTTTATCTAACTCTAAATCTATATTTTTGTAAAAACATGCTGAAAAATGCAGGAGCTCATCTGCTCATCTGTTCTCTCTCTCCCTCTCCCTCTCTCCTCTCTCTCTCTCTCTCTCTCTCTCTCTCTCTCTCTCTCTTTCTCTCTCTCTCTATCTCTCTCTCTCTCTCTCTCTCTCTCTCTCTCTCTCTCTCTCTCTCTCTCTCTCTCTCTCTCTCTCTCTCTCTCTCTCTCTCTCTCTCTCTCTCTCTCTCTCTCTCTCTCTCTCTCTCTCTCTCTCTCTCTCTCTCTCTCTCTCAATTCAATTTCAATTCAATTTAATTTCAATTTCAATTCAATTTCAATTTAAGGGCTTTATTGGCATGGGAAACGTGTGTTAACATTGCCAAAGCAAGGGAAGTAGATAGTAAACAAAAGTGAAATAAACAATAAATATTAACAGTAAACATTACACTCAGAGTTTCAAAAGAATAAAGACATTTCAAATGTCATATTATGTATATATACAGTGTTGTAACAATGTGCAAATAGTTAAAGTACAAATGGGAAATAAATAAACATAAATATGGGTTGTATTTACAATGGTGTTTGTTCTTCACTGGTTGCCCTTTTCTTGTGGCAACAGGTCACACATCTTGCAGCTGTGATGGCACACTGTGGTTTTTCACCCAGTAGATAAGGGAGTTTATCAAAATTGGGTTGTTTTCGAATTCTTTGTGGATCGCTGTAATCTGAGGGAAATATGTGTCTCTAATATGGTCATACATTTGGCAGGAGGTTAGGAAGTGCAGCTCAGTTTCCACCTCATTTTGTGGGCAGTGTGCACATAGCCTGTCTTCTCTTGAGAGCCAGGTCTGCCTACGGCGGCCTTTCTCTCTCTCTCTCTCTCTCTCTCTCTCTCTCTCTCTCTCTCTCTCTCTCTCTCTCTCTCTCTCTCTCTCTCTCTCTCTCTCTCTCTCTCTCTCTCTCCAACTAGAGGGTTTCAGATAAGAAAGCTCATCTGTTCTCTCTCACTCTCTCTCTCTCTCTCTCTCTCTCTCTCTCTCTCTCTCTCTCTCTCTCTCTCTCTCTCTCTCTCTCTCTCTCTCTCTCTCTCTCTCTCTCTCTCTCTCTCTCTCTCTCTCTCTCTCTCTCTCTCTCTCTCTCTCCAACTAGAGGGTTTCAGATAAGAAAGCACACTCGCCACGGCTACTCATAATATTACATCTAATGTACAAAAGGCAGACGGGGGTGAGCAAGAGACGTAAAATTAAGTTATATTGGATCACAGATATCTGGATAATTATTAGAGTGAGTGCCATGTTGACATACTGTTGGGATGTGAGGATGGAACACAGGTGAGTGATACTGCTGGATAATCATATTACCACTGCATGATGGTATGACTAATGGTAACTTCATTTTTTATTTAAAAAAATACCTTCCACTCTTAACTACACTATCTGTTTCTAGCACCCATTCTACATACTTTTTCAGTTGCATAAATGTATACATATTTTGATTTACAGCCTGGAATTTCTTATCTGACAGAGTCATAAAACATTCAATGTCTTCTAATAAAGCAGGAAGAGTGGATGTGTTTGTATATTTTCTCTCCAAGCTTGCTGCATGTTCTTCTGCACCGTGCTAGACAAACTAGCCAACAGGGATTCTGCACTGTGCTAGCCAAACTAGCCAACAGGGATTCTGCACCGTGCTAGCCAAACTAGCCAACAGGGATTCTGCACTGTGCTAGCCAAACTAGCCAACAGGGATTCTGCACTGTGCTAGCCAAACTAGCCAACAGGGATTCTGCACCGTGCTAGCCAAACTAGCCAACAGGGATTCTGCACCGTGCTAGCCAAACTAGCCAACAGGGATTCTGCACCGTGCTAGCCAAACTAGCCAACAGGGATTCTGCACCGTGCTAGCCAAACTAGCCAACATGGAATAATATGTGTTCAACTTGACAGGCAGGGCCTAGTTTCCATTCAGAGCTCGGGGATACATCAGATTATCTGGGTTCAGACACCATTCCACCATTAGTGTCACGCCCTGGCTCTGGGGACACTTGTATGTTGAGCCAGGGTGTGAGTTTCCTTTGTGTATTCTAGTTGTTGTATTTCTATGTTGGCCAGAGTGGTTCTCAATCAGAGGCAACGAGTGTCAGCTGTTGCTGGTTGTCTCTGATTGGGAACCATATTTAGACAGGCTGTTTTCCAACAGTGGTTGTGGGATCTTGTTCCTGTATAGGTTTGTGTTTTGCACCTTTGGACGTCACGTTATCGTTTGTTGTTTTTGTTCGTGTTATCATTCAAATTAATAAAATATGTTCACCTTCCACGCTGCGCCTTGGTCCTCTGTACCCGACGTGCGTGACAGAAGATCCCACCATACCTGGACCAAGCAGCGTGAAGAGGAGAGAGGATGGACTTTGAAGCAGTGGAGTGAGTGTCTGGCTAGAGACATGGAGGCCTGGTCCAAGAGGAGAGCTGCCCAGAAAATTTTTAGGGGGGGGCTCACGCCGTGGACGACGGGGCAGCAGGAGGCCGCGATAGAGCGGTCCAGCGGGTTGGCAGATGAGGCCGCCAGGTTACGGGGGCCACTGGTATTAAAGGGGAAGGAAAGTGTAGAGGCACGGCGAGAGGTACTGGGGTGTGTTACCAGTCCGGTCCGGCCCGTTCCTGATCCCCGCGTAGGGCTAGTGGTGTGTGTCCCCAGTACGGTCCGTCTTGTTCCTGTCCCTCGCATCGAGCCTGTGGTGCGCGTCGCCAGCCCGGTCCGGCCTGTTCCTGCTCTCCGCACCAAGCCAATGGTGCGAGTCGTCAGCCCAGCTCGGCCCGTTCCTGCTCCCCGCACCAAGTCAGTGGTGCGCTTCGTCAGCCCGGCTCGGCCCGTTCCTGCTCCCCGCTCCAAGTCAGTGGTGCGCTTCGTCAGCCCGGCTCGGCCCGTTCCTGCTCCCCGCACCAAGTCAGTGGTGCGCTTCGTCAGCCCGGCTCGGCCCGTTCCTGCTCCCCGCACCAAGTCAGTGGTGCGCTTTGTCAGCCCGGCTCGGCCCGTTCCTGCTCCCCGCACCAAGTCAGTGGTGCGCTTCGTCAGTCCGGCACAGCCCGTGCCTGTTCCACCGGTGCCTGGTCCGGCACCGGTCAGCTGCTCCACGCCGGAGCTAGAGCAATCCGCTCCACCAGTGTTCAGTTCAGCTCCGGTCAGCAGGGCCAGACCGGACCAGGGGTACTTTGGGGGGTTAGAGAGGGAGTGGGGATCATGCCCGGAGCCGGATCCGCCGCCAAGGCGGAGTGCCCACCCGGTCCCTCCCCTGTGGTATTTGGTTGGCGCGGTCGGAGTCCGCGCCTTTAGGGGGGGGGTACTGTCACGCCCTGGCTCTGGGGACACTTGTATGTTGAGCCAGGGTGTGAGTTTCCTTTGTGTATTCTAGTTGTTGTATTTCTATGTTGGCCAGTGTGGTTCTCAATCAGAGGCAACGAGTGTCAGCTGTTGCTGGTTGTCTCTGATTGGGAACCATATTTAGACAGGCTGTTTTCCAACAGTGGTTGTGGGATCTTGTTCCTGTATAGGTTTGTGTTTTGCACCTTTGGACGTCACGTTATCGTTTGTTGTTTTTGTTCGTGTTATCATTCAAATTAATAAAATATGTTCACCTTCCACGCTGCGCCTTGGTCCTCTGTACCAGACGTGCGTGACAATTAGAAATAACACAATATGGGATTGGCTAATCTTTATTTTGCCTTAACTCTTTTCTCGCTTCAGTTTTCCCTTTAAACTGTTCTACAGTATAGAATAATTCATATTTTTCATTCAAATGCACATTTTATATTATGAGATTCAAACTTGTCACTTTTTTTCTCATCAAAAGTAGGTAGAACTCTAAAATGTCCTTTTTTTTATTATTATTTGGCATTTAAAGGTCAAAATGCGATACCCCTTTTCAATTAAGATTTCATTCGAATAATGAAGAAATTGGTTTATATAATTATTTAATCGGACATCAAACATCCTATATAACTTCCTTCAATTACTATAAAAGAGTTCCGATGTCACGATTTTCTACGCTCTTAAATGTTAAATACAAAAATGATCTTGATTGTGAAGTAAAATAAAAATCAAGTCTTAACTTTCCAAAAGTTTAAGCATAAAGATTTAGCTCCTGTTGTAAATGCTGTACTCCTCCAAACTCCCTGGCAGGAAAGGTACTGTATGTTTTAATTTTTTAATTGACTTGTAATATGCAGTGTATCAGCCAAGAGAGACCCTATTCTATTCAGAATGGAGTGGAATAATTAATTTTAACTTTTAGGCAGTTCAGCCCATCTGTCACCAAAAACAGAGGAACAGTTGTCATGCCTTACCCAATGAACAGTGAAAGGGAAAGACGGATTCACTTGAGATAAGTTTCTAGCAAAAGCATGGAGGTGATGTTTCTTACACAGCAAATTTGCAATCAGAATTTTAACACCCACTGTGTTAAATGTAACACTTTCTTAGAAATTATATGCGACCATCTCAAATAGTGTTAAACTAACACTTTTTAAAGTATTGATAAACTAACCCTAACACCGTAGGTGTTGCAATTCTGACTTTAATTTAAATCCCACTGGTGTTAACCCCATTATAATCAACACTCTGATATAGAACTGGTATTTATATATATTTTTATTTTATTTTATGTTAAAAATGTATACTTTTTTTTTTAGGGGGTAGATCAGCTTTAATATTGCAGATAGATTGTAACTTCCATCAATGTAATTGTCTGCATCACTTCCAATCCCACATATGTTCTTTTTCTCTCGCAAATATATATATATATATATATATATATATATATATATATATATATATATATATATATATACACATATACATACATACATATACACATACATACATACATATAAATACATATACACACATATACAGTAAATAACATTCTATTGGTTGCAAGAATTTTGTATGAAATTAAATTGAAAAATTCTAAGTTTTGAATCCGGCGTCGTTTTGCGTATCAGTTCATAAACCATTTGCCATGGAATCGGTACGTCAAAAATGGTATTGGTGGGATCTTCTGTCACGATCGTCAAAAGGAGTAGACCAAGGCGCAGTGTGGAATGCGTACATCTTTTATTAGAGTACTTACACAACTAACAAAACAACAAAACGAAACGTGAAGTCCTCGGTTACCAAACAAACCAACACGGAACAAGATCCCACAAAACACAACTGCCCAAACGACTGCCTAAGTATGGTTCCCAATCAGAGACAACAAGCAACAGCTGATTCACGTTGCCTCTGATTGAGAACCACCCCGGCCAACATAGAAACACATGAACTAGACACTGAAACATAGAACACAAAACAATGACTCTACACACCCTGGCTCAACATATGAGAGTCCCCAGAGCCAGGGCGTGACAGTACGTCAAAAATCTATTCCCAACTATTTAGCTATCTTAATGGGACGGCTGTCAATCCTTTGGTCCTTAAATGAAACTACTATACTTTCTTGTTTATCACAATTTTCTTTCACCAATTATGGTCTTTAATGCAGGGCCGACAGACAAGTTCCTTACTTTTTCCCACTTCCACTTTCCTCTTCCATTTTTGCTGTAATGCTGGAATTATTTGGTTGTAATTTTGGGTAGAGCAGACATTTCCATATGTTTTTATTAGCTGCATGTGCGACATAACTCCACCAGTTAACCTTTTAAAATATATTGGAGTGAGATCATTTATTTCTTGCAAAAGTATTCACCCCCTTGGCATTTTGTTGCCTTACAACCTAGCAGAGGTGGGACAAAGTCATTGTTATGCAAGTCACAAGTAAGTCTCAAGTCTTTGCCCTCGAGTCCCGAGTCAAGTCGAGTCAAAGATGAGGCAAGTCCCAAGTCGAGTCAAAAGTCAAAGCCATCAAGTCTCAAGTCGAGTCCAAAGTCCTACATTTTAGTTTCGAGTCATTTCAAGTCCTCTTAGCAAGTCTTTGCAAGTCATTACAAGTCCTCGTAGCAAGTCTTCTCGAGTCATAAGGCGCAAGTCCAAGTCAAGTCACGAGTCATTGATGTTAAAGTCCAAGTCGAGTTGCAAGTCTTGTACATTTTGTCGAGTCGAGTCTGAAGTCATCAAATTCATGACTCGAGTCTGACTCGAGTCCAAGTCACATGACTCGAGTCCACACCTCTGCAACCTAGAGCCTTATTTTGCAGCAATTACAGGTGCAAGTCTCTTGGGGTATGTCTCTATAAGCTTGGCACATCTAGCCACTGGGATTTTTGCCCATTCTTCAAGGCAAAACTGTTCCAGCTCCTTCAAGTTGGATGGGTTCCGCTGGTGTACAGCAATCTTTTAGTCATGCCACAGATTCTCAATTGGTTTGAGGTCTGGGCTTTGACTAGGTCATTCCAAGACATTGAAATGTTTCTCCTTAAACCACTCAAGTGTTGCTTTAGCAGTATGCTTAGGGTCATTGTCCTGCTGGAAGGTGAACCTCCGTCCCAGTCTCAAATCTCTGGAAGACTGAAACAGGTTTCCCTCAAGAATTTCCCTGTATTTTGCGCCATCCATCATTCCTTCAATTCTGATCAGTTTCCCAGTCCCTGCCGATGAAAAACAACCCCACAGCATGATGCTGCCACCACCATGCTTCAATGTTGGGATGGTGTTCTCGGGGTGATGAGAGGTGTTGGGTTTGCGCAAGACATAGCTTTTTCCTTGATGGCCAAAAACCTCAATTTTAGTCTCATCTGACCAGAGTACCTTCTACCCCATCTTTTTGGAGTCTCCCACATGCCTTTTTGGCGAACACCAAACATGTTTGCAATTTTTTTCTTCAAGCAATGGCTTTTTTCTGGCCACTCCTCCATAAAGCACAGCACTGTGGAGTGTACAGATTAAAGTGGTCCTATGACAGATACTCCAATCACCGCTGTGGAGCTTTGCAGCTCCTTCAGGGTTATCTTTGGTCTCTTTGTTGCCTCTGATGGGCGGCCCTCTCTTAGCAGGTTTGTTGTGGTGCCATATTCTTTCCATTTTTTAAAGTGTCTGATATTTTTTATAACCCAATCTTGATCTGTACTTCTCCACAACTTTGACAGATCATGTGACACTTAGATTGCACACAGGTGGACTTTATTTAACTAATGATGTGACTTCTGAAGGTAATTGGTTGCGCCAGATCTTATTTAGGGGCTTCATAGCAAAGGGGGTAAATACATATGCACGCACCACTTTTCAGTAATTTATTTTTTAGAATCTTTTGAAACAAATTATTTTTTTCATTTCACTTCACCAATTTGGACTATTTTGTGTATGTCCATTATATGAAATCCAAATAAAAATCCATTTAAATTACAGGTTGTAATGTAACAAAATAGGAAAAACTCCAAGGGGGATGAATACTTTTGCAAGGCACTGTAGCTACAGTTGAAGTCGGAAGTTTACATACACCTTAGCCAAATACATTTAAACTCAGATTTTCACAATTCCTGACATTTAATCCTAGTAAAAATTCCCTGTCTTAGGTCAGTTAGGATCACCACTTTATTTTAAGAATGTGAAATGTCAGAATAATAGTAGAGAGAATGATTTATTTCAGCTTTTATTTATTTCATCACATTCCCAGTGGGTCAGAAGTTTACATACATTCAATTAGTATTTGGTAGCATTGCCTTTAAATCATTTAACTTGGGTGAAACGTTTCGGGTAGCCTTCCACAAGCTTCCCACAATAAGTTGGGTGGTTATGTCGATATAGGACTCATTTTACTGTGGATATAGATACTTTGTACCTGTTTCCTCCAGCATCTTCACAAGGTCCTTTGCTGTTGTTCTGGGATTGATTTGCACTTTTCGCACCATAGTACGTTCACCTCTAGGAGACAGAACGCGTCTCCTTCCTGAGCGGTATGACGGCTGCGTGGTCCCATGGTGTTTATACTTGCGTACTATTGTTTGTACAGATGAACGTGGTACCTTCAGGTGTTTGGAAATTGCTCCCAAGGATGAACCAGACTTGTGGAGGTCTACAATATTTTGCTTCTAAAGCCATGACATCATTTTCTGGAATTTTCCAAGCTGTTTAAAGGCACAGTCAACTTAGTGTGTGTAAACTTCTGACCCACTGGAATTGTGATAGTTAATTATAGGTGAAATATTCTGTCTGTAAACAATTGTTAGAAAAATTACTTGTGTCATGCACAATGTAGATGTCCTAACCGACTTGCCAAATGTCACGCCCTGGCTCTGGGGACTCTTATATGTTGAGCCAGGGTGTGGATTGTCTATGTGCTATTTTCTATGTTTTGTTCTAGTTCGTGTATTTCTATGTTGGCCAGGGTGGTTCCCAATCAGAGACAGCTGATTCTTGTTGTCTCTGATTGGGGACCATACTTAGGCAGCCTGTTTGGCACTGTTTATTGTGGGATCTTGTTCCGTTTAGGTTTGTTTTGGTGTTTAACCTAGGACTTCACGTATCGTTTGGTTTGTTGTTTTGGTTTGTGTGTGTACACAATAAAAGTATGTACGCCTATCACGCTGCGCCTTGGTCCGCTTCCTGTAACGATCGTGACAGAAGATCCCACCAAAGAAGGACCAAGCAGCGTGTTCAGGAGCAGACACCGGGAAAGGAACTGGAGAAGTTGGCGATGTCCCAGGTGGGCGAATGGTGGTCTTGGGAGGATATGTTCGCGGGCAAAGGGCCATAGGCAAAAGTTAAAGCCCTGGCGAGAGAGGAGGTACAGCGCCAACCGTGCCGTCGTCGGACAGGCGAGAGGCAACCCCAATAATTTTTTGGGGGGGGCACACGGCATGGACGACGGGGCTGCTGGAGGCAGCTACAGGGCGAGTTTGTGGACCAGGAAAGGAGGCCACCAGGTTACGGGGGCCATTGGTCATGAGGGGGAAGGAGAGTGTAGAGGCACGGCGAGAGGTACTGGGGTGTGTTACCAGTCTGGTCCGGCCCGTTCCTGATCCCCGCACAAGGCCAGTGGTGTGTGTTCCCAGTACGGTCCGGCCTGTTCCTGTCCCTCGCACCAAGCCTGTGGTGCGTGTCGCCAGCCCGGCCCGGCCTGTTCCTGCCCCTCGCACCAAGCCAGTGGTGCGCGTCGACCAGCCCGGTCCGGCCCGTTCCTGCTCCCCGCACCAAGCCAGTGGTGTGCGTCGCCAGCCCGGTTCGGCCCGTTCCTGCTCCCCGCAACAAGCCAGTGGTGCGCGTCGCCAGCCCGGTCCGGCCTGTTCCTGCTCCCCGCACCAAGCCAGTGGTGCGCGTCGTCAGCCCGGTCCGGCCCGTTCCTGCTCCCCGCACCAAGCCCGTGGTGCGCGTCGTCAGCCCGGTCCGGCCCGTGCCTGCTCCCCGCACCAAGACAGTGGTGCGCGTCGTCAGTCCAGCACAGTCCGTGCCTGTTCCACCGGTGACTGGTCCGGCACCGGTCAGCTGCTCCACACCGGAGCCAGAGCAATCCGCTCCACCGATGTCCAGTCCAGCTCCGGCCAGCGGGGCGAGACCAGACCAGGGGCGCTACGGGGGGGTAGAGAGAGAGTGGTGGTCACGCCCAGAGCCGGACCCGGCTCCTACCCTCTTGTGTTTGGTTGGCGCGGTCGCAGTCCGCGCCTTTGGGGGGGGGGGGGTACTGTCACGCCCTGGCTCTGGGGACTCTTATATGTTGAGCCAGGGTGTGGATTGTCTATGTGTTATTTTCTATGTTTTGTTCTAGTTTGTGTATTTCTATGTTGGCCAGGGTGGTTCCCAATCAGAGACAGCTGATTCTTGTTGTCTCTGATTGGGGACCATACTTAGGCAGCCTGTTTGGCACTGTTTATTGTGGGATCTTGTTCCGTTTAGGTTTGTTTTGGTGTTTAACCTAGGACTTCACGTATCGTTTGGTTTGTTGTTTTGGTTCGTGTGTGTACACAATAAAAGTATGTACGCCTATCACGCTGCGCCTTGGTCCGCTTCCTGTAACGATCGTGACACCAAAACTATAGTTTGTTAACAAGAAATGTGTGAGGTGGTTGAAAAATGAGTTTTAATGACTCCAACCTAAGTGTATGTAAACTTCGACTTCAACTGTAGCTAACGACCTCCATTTTCACAGGGAAAAAAATTATGGACAGAGACTTGTTAGCTATGTTAATTAGCTAGCTGGAATTTTCTGCAAGGATTCTGCCTCCTGAAAAAAGCTTCTCCCGAGTGTGTGGATTCCACCTGGTGATCTGTTCACCGTCTGCCCTGTATTGTATTGTTGTCTCTACCTTCTTGCCCTTTGTGCTGTTGTCTGTTGCCCAATAATGTTTATACCATGTTTTGTGCTGCTGCCAAGTTGTGTTGCTACCATGCTGTGTTGTCATGTGTTGCTGCCATGCTATGTTGTTGTCTTAGGTCTCTCTTTATGTACTGTAGTGTTGTGGTGTCTCTCTTGTCGTGATGTGTTTTGTCCTATATTTTAATTGTAATTTTTAATCCCAGCCCCCGTCCCTGCAGGAGGCCTTTTGCCTTTTGGTGGGCTGTCATTGTAAATAAGAATTTGTTCATAACTGACTTGCCTAGTTAAAGAAAAGTTAAAGAAAATACAAAATAAAAAACAGAGATTTTAACACCCACTAATTTGCTGTGTCATCGTATCTAAGGAGGTAATTTGTTACTCAGGTTTTCTAATCTATTTTATTCTCCAGAAACCACTAGTAGAATGGGAGAACATTAATATTTATACCAGAGAGAGAGAGAGAGAGAGAGAGAGAGAGAGAGAGACTGTTGAAAAAAGAGTGCTTGATTTATGGTTGAGCACTAAGCCATGATCACATTAATCCTCTTCTTTACACCTTTAGGTAGCTGAGAGCTCCTGGTGAAGCTAATGGTTCCCCGTTGAGTGAACTGAGGGGGCAACCAAAATAATCAATGTCCCAACACATTACAGCCCACCTCACTTAGCACACCATCAGGCCAGGACAGATAACAGTTGTTGTGTTCCTCTAGAAAATGTTCAGGACCTCCATTATCAGTGAATACAATGATTTTCTCGACCACCCCCCCCCCCCCCCCCCCCCTTCCTCCCTTGTGCCTGTTGAGTGTCTCCATATTGTCATTTTCTCAACCCCTAGAAAGCGGTAAATCAACAATAACACTGGAATTAAGTGGCGAGATTTTGTTCGAAATTACAACTTGAAGGACCATTATCAATGGGAAGGATTGACTGGATGAGAATGAAACACAATTAAGTTAACATTGTACTGTGAAGGGCTCAAGGCTTGATTACATTATGAAGGCAAACTTTTCAGAAACCCAGTGTGATCTTTATTATGCGCCATCAAGCCTGGAAGGAATTGACTTAATCACTAGGTCCTCATTATGTATGCAAAAACAAGGAAAAGTGGGTAGCACTTTACATTCCAGCTCAGTAAAACATGGTAATAGTCATGTTTTTTACTAGGTAATTACATTTACATTTTAGTCATTTAACCGATGCTCTTATCTTGAGCAACTTACAGGAGCAATTAGTGTTAAGTGCCTTGCTCAAGGGCACGTCGACAGATTTTTCACCTAGTCGGCTCGGGGATTCAAACCAGTGACCTTTTCGGTTACTGGCCCACTGCTCTTAACAGCTAGGCTACCTGCCGCCCTATGCACTAGTTACCATTAGTTACCAGTAGTAGTTACCATCTGTTACGCACTCCTCTCGGAAGAGGGAACGCAACACCCTGCTCCAACTCAACTCTCCGTGGTGTGAAAGAGGTATGGGACTGTAGGTGTGAGTAAGGATGACAAAAGGCAGAGAATACCGTTAACAGGGAATTCATTCCTTCGCACGGTAAGTTTGGGGAAAAGGGGCTGGACGGAACCAAAGCAAAGAAAGTAAATATCAAAGCCCCCTCTCCTACCTTACCTGCCTACCCACTACTACTTAACTAGCACCACCTGGTGCACTAACCAAAATACAAGGGATGGTCCGCCCAGGTCTTTCCTAGTGTGCATAGACAGTCAACTTCTACGGGTAATGTATGCCCGCGGGCCTCTTGCCTAAGCACTCCCTAGGTGCCTTCCCCTTCCCACCTTGGGAACAAATGAAACAAAAATAGCACAAACTGGTTCACAACAAAAACCTGAGAAAAAAAAACTAACTCAGGACATTAAAGAAACTCTCTGAGCAACAAACTAACACAAAACATTACAATTGGTTCTCATAGCAACAACTACACAGTACATACCAAACTCTTAGCATACAACCAACATGCTGTAACTCTCAGCCATTCTGCCCCCTTCTGAGCAACAGAACTGGGGCTTATATAGCTTCAGAAGGAGTTGGTAATTAGAGACAGCTGCGTCCTGACGAGGGTGCGGGGTCAGCTCTCCAATCATCAATGTTCATTGACCAATCAGCTGTTTGTTGGGGAATTTCAGGAACCCATTTCCTGAAATACATACATGAAAATACACAACCCACAACACAGAAACTGGGGAACGTAACACCATTGCACTCCCGAGTGGCACAGTGGTCTAAGGCACTGCATCACAGTGCTAGCTGTGCCACTAGAGATCCTGGTTTGAATCCAGGCTCTGTCGTAGCCGGCCGTGACCGGGAGACCCTTGGGGTGGCGCACAATTGGTCCAGGGTAGGGGAGGGAATGGCCGGCAGGGATGTAGCTCAGTTCGATGTAGCTGTGGGTTCGATTCTCACGGGGGGCCAGTATAAATAATAAATGCACTCACGCTCTGGATAAGAGCGTCTGCTAAATGACTAAAAAATAAATGTATTCTCCCCCCAATCCTTTCCTGACATTCCTGGAAACAGAGATGGCAGTTTCTATGTAATGAGGCCGAATCAGTGTTGGAAAACTGTCACGGTTTCGGCCGAGGCTGCTTCTCTCCCTTGTTCGGGCAGGTTTCGGCATTCGTCGTCTCCGGAATTCTAGCTGCCACCGTTCTATGTTCTTTGTTTCCTGTTTGATTAGTTTTGTCTGTTAGCCACACCTGTCTAGTGTTAGGTCTCATTAAGCACCCTATTTAGTTTCCTTGTTGTTTGTATAGTGTTGTGTGTAATTGTTTTGTCAAGTGTCTTGCGTACATTTGTCTTGTTTGCCAGTACGCCATTTATCAGTAGTTCCTCCGCTGTTAGGAGAGTTTTGCGCACTGTGTTTCGTGCGATAGTTTGTGGACGCCTGTGCGCGTCTGTTTGGCTTTCAGCCGCTTTTTGGATTATTTTTGTTCTAAGTAAAGTCTTGTTGGACTGTACCTCTGCTTCTGCGCCTGATTCCCCACCACACCAATACAACAACACTGACAAAAACAACTATTTTAAACCACAGAACAACTGAAATCAATAAATAAATCATTTACAGAAACATATTTTCTCTTTGTTCACAGTAAACCACAGAGGGTCATCTAACCCAGAATCCAACCCAGTTCCCTTCTGACTCGCCCCTCTCCTTTCTTCCCTGTCTTCTCATCCCGGTCCCATCTGCTCAATAAAACCAACCCAGTTCCCTTCTGACTCGCCCCTCTCCTTTCTTCCCTGTCTTCTCATCCCGGTCCCATCTGCTCAATAAAACCAACACAGTATGTAAAGGAGCGGGACTGCCACACTCCCTTAAAAAAAGGATTGATGGTTAAATGGTAATTGCTTAATAATGACCAAGAGAGAGAGTTTTCTAGAAGTTCCCAGAGACAGTGTCATTTAGATCGTGAATGTCATGTGAGGTCAGAGTGATCAAAAGCAAAATAATAATAATAATATGCCATTTAGCAGACGCTTTTATCCAAATCGACTTACAGTCATGCGTGCATACATTTTTGTGTATGGGTGGTCCCGGGGATCGAACCCACTACCTTGGCATTACAAGCGCCGTGCTCTACCAGCTGAGCTACAGAGGACCACAGATTTTATTTGTCACATGAGCCGATTACAACGGGTGTAGGCTCTACCGTGAATTGCTTGCTTACAAGCCCTTCCGAATGATACAAGAGTTAAAACATAATAATAAAATAAAAATAATAGTTGCACAAGAGGAATTAAATACACAGTAATGAAGCTATATACAGGGAGCACCAGGACCAGGTCAATTTGGAGGGGTACGAGGTATTTGAGATACATACATAAAGGCAGGGTAAAGTGACTAGGCATCAGGATATATAATAATAAGATTAAGAATCAAGTAGCAGCATATGATGAGTTAGCCTAGGCAGCCGATAGTGATCTGCACTTTCGTCTAGGGTTGATGTGCCAAGCCGGTAACACTCGTGTCCCCGCAAAGCGTCCTCCATTCAGGCAGCAAAGGCATCATTTTCCTCCTTAACTTGCTTTAATTGCGGGCCATCAAAAAAAAAAAAAAAAAAATGGACAAATATGTGTACTGTCTTAACAAAACAATATCCACCACCATTTTTGGGGATTTTCTGAGAATTTAGGATGTTGCACATCCTTGGCTGAACGCGGTGTAGAACATCCTAATCCCAAAATGGTGGTGCAAAATGATGTTTAATAAAAAAAATTCAGATGGCAATAAAGTAAATAAATACATTATAGACTGTCTGACGCGCGACCTACGCTGACCACACAGCGAGCTGTGACTAACTGGTCTGGTAACTCGAGCTTGTAAAAAGGGGAGGTTAGGTCCAATTTTGAGTGACTTTGAGTGAATGGTTCTCATGTGAATGCCCCCCCCCCCTCCCCCACACTATCCTCGTCAATTTGCTACGCCCCCACTAGAAAGGTAAACAAGCGAAGCTAAAGTTAGGCTAGCAGGCTAAATAAATGATGTGATGGAGCTTTCAGGAAAGGAGATAGCGAGACGACACTGTCACATAGTAACCACCAATTTATGAATTAAAATAGGAGCAACTTCAAGCATTTTCGAGCCTCAGTGCGAGGGGAGAATGTATTGGCGGTCTTGCCAACGGGCTTTTGGGGAAACCAGCTAGCTAGCATTACCAGCTAGCTAGCTAGTTCTAGTCTTCCAAAAGCTGAAGGCCCCCCTCTAAAGGCTGGAGGACCAAACCCACAAGGTCTCAGACTGGTGGTTTTGGAGGAAGGCGAGAACGCTATATGGGAGGGGGCATGCGACCTTGTCTTCGGGAAGTTAGAGAGCTAGTTGGGGAAGACCAGGAGAGCTGGTTGGGGAAGACCAGGAGAGCTGGTTGGGGAAGACCAGGAGAGCTGGTTGGGGAAGACCAGGAGAGCTGGTTGGGGAAGACCAGGAGAGCTGGTTGGGGAAGACCAGGAGAGACGTGTTGGCCTCAGTCCTATACAGCTCCAAAATCGTCCGAATCGTTGTGGATGAAGAGCATCTGACCTACACATGGTACACATGGCATGTACAATGACCTAGAACTGTACTTCGACGGTATAGAACGGCACTGCGATAGATGTAACGTTGAAATGTAAATTATAGTGACGACACCAGTGGATGATTGATTGAAAGTATTTGTACAAACACAAGAAGTGTTTAAGAAGTGTTTGTTTGCATAAAATGTTTGCATGATAAGACATTGAGTAGCCTAAATAAAATGATAGAACTGCATCATAAATGACTGGGTGACAGGCAGCCTAAGGGCTAAAAGAGGCACTGCAGAAAGTACTTTTTAACTGGGTTAAACTATGGAAACCCCACACATAACATGTTCTTATGCAAGAACTACTAGCATAGTAAAAAGAAGCTAAAGTTAAAAGCTCTAGGTCTTTTAATGACGTTAATTTTGTGTCATTTCCCGATGCCAACAAATGATACTGTTGGTAAAGGATGTCTTCTTAGTGCCAGCATGAGAGAGAGAGAGAGAGAGAGAGAGAGAGAGAGAGAGAGAGAGAGAGAGAGAGAGAGAGAGAGAGAGAGAGAGAGAGAGAGAGAGAGAGAGAGAGAGAGAGAGAGAGAGAGAGAGAGAGGTA